>NC_133655.1:269878935-270049827 GCF_009905375.1 Apium graveolens | reverse complement strand
GAAACCATAAGGTTAAAGGAAGAAGCTAAAAAGCTGAAGGCTGACAAAAGAGCACAAGCAAAGCTTGAAAAACAACTAGAGTCAAGTCAGACTGAAGAAAGGAAGAAGATTGAAGACAAGAGTGAAGAAGACAAGATTGAAAGCAGAAATGTGGATATGGGGAATGTGGTTGGTGAGAGTGTGGAGGAAAGAAAGGAGGAAAGAAAGGAATGGAAGAAAGGGAACAGAAAGAAGGCCAATGCAAAAATGAAGAGTGGAGATGACATTATGGAAGCCTAATCACAATCTAAACCACTACCTTCCATTCCTGAACCTTTTGTTGTTGACCCTAGTATAAATGTCTATGGTGAACCAATCATCCCTAAAGAGGAACCTATTGATTGGGACACCATCAACTTGCCTACCTTCCTAACTACCTCTCCACCATCAAAGAAACTGAAACGAAAATCCAAATCTACACCTCCCCTAACCTCAAGTAAATTTACTCAGAAATATAAACCTAAGCCTAAGCCACAAGCCTCAAAGGATGATTATGTTCACATTTATGACATAAAAGAGTTTACTGATATTGAACTCTATCTGGATGAGCTGGAGGAAGTAAGTGGAATAAGTGCATACAAACAGCTCCCAGAAAGGCTAGTGTTCAAGTATAAAGGAAATGAGGAAAGGACTTGGCCTCTTCAAAGAATTCTGAATGAAGGCTATTCTACCTTGGTTAGAGTCTACTCAGCTATCAAAAGGGATTCTGGCTTTACCAGGACTGCTAAAACTGCCAGCATAAGGAAAATTTGGTGGGAGTCTAATTCCTTGCCTAGAACACTACTCATCCCTGAGCATGAAATTACAATTCATAAATCACCTCATTGGTTGATGGAGTTCAGAGACAATAAAGGAGTCAGAAGATTTTTCAAACTTGAAGACCAGCTTAAAATTGCTAGTAATGAAACTCTCAAGGACATGCAATCTAAGTTGGATATCAGTGAAGAAGATGAAGCTGAATTCTACAGACAACTCCAACTCCAAGTAGAGGAAAATGACAGGAGGCTAGGGAAGAAAACAAGGGATCAAAGGAAGAGAAAATAATTTGCTCAGCCTAAAGGAGCATCCTTGGAAATAATGTAATTCTTCAATTTTATCTCAGTACATACACTTTTGCAGCACTTTTGAATTTCTACTTGATTTCAGTTCATATATTTGTTAAGTGTTTTGTTATCATCAAGATAAACCTAAATTTATGCCTACAATTCTAGTAGACATAAATAGGGGGAGATTGTTAGGAATATGTGTATTAGTTTGATGATAAGTTAAACAAAACACTTAAGTAGAAATCTAGTGTTTGTAGCCTCAACGGATAAGACCACGCTGGCTATCCGTTGTTGGAGTAGCTTTACTTAGAAATAAGTTCAGTATTGTAGCACATTTCAGTTTCTGTATTTAAGCTATAATTCTTAGATGTTGTGGGAAATTATAAGTCATGTTGACTACTAGTGGATATGCAAATAGGAGGGCTAATTGTAAATATTTCATGCCTTGTAATTTTTTATAAGTGAAGTAGTATCAACTGATAGATTAAAGGCCTTCAACGGATGAGAAACAAAGCTTCAACGGATGTCTCTAAAGCTTCAACGGATATCATCCATCAACGGATAAGTGCATCAACGGATAAAGCTTCAACTGCTAATGCATCAACGGATAAAGCCATCAACGGATGAAATCTTCAACGGATGCTAAGTTCAATAGCAGTTGACAGTGACAATTCATAAACTGACAGAGGCACATGGGTTGACAGAGATAATTGGAATGTGGTAGCCTCTTGGAGGAATCAAGAAAATGAAGCATTTCCATTCTGGTGCAAACAAGGAAGTATTCAAAGATTCAAAGATTATCATAGATTGCATTGGATAGAGAAATGAAGAAGAAACATGTGAAGAACTTTTTTAATTGTATTTTTATTTTTGTCTTCACTTGTAAACTTGGTGATATATAAACCAATTTGCAGCTAGTAATTAGATGGTGAATTTTCCAGAGCTATTTAGAAAAACATAGAGAGAAAATCATCTAGTTTGTACTAGGACGCAGCTGTGATCAATTCTTTGAATCACATATTTTCTGAAATACACATCTCTGGTATAACAATAAATCCACCAGAAAAGTTTTTAAAGCTTTTTTGTTCTTTACATTTGTGTCTTGAATATATTTCTGTCTGTACCTGCTCAAAGCAATTCACACACAACTGATCATTAAAACACTTAGCCTTTGAAACTGCTCAAAACTTGAAAAAGTTTTGAGATTTACATTCAACCCCCTTTCTGTAAATCTCATTATTAGTTCCTTTGGAATAACAGAAGGTCCTTCATCCTATCACCACTGCTGATGGAAAATCTGTAATTAGGGTAGCAAACTTTGACCTAACCAACAAAGAAAAGGATATATTATGTTCAGTATTCCAAAATGCAAAGCTGGCACACGGGTTTGGTTCTAATATCAGCAGATGCGTGCAAGATAGGAAAATTGTGGGATACAAGAGTCATGACGCACATATTTTTATGCAGTATTTATTACAAATTGCAGTCAAAAAAACATTAAAGCCTGAGGTCGCAATACCTTTAATCAGACTTGGAAATTTTTTGAGTGATATATGTGCGAAAGTGATTGTGGTAGGTGATTTAAAAAGGTTGCAGCAAGAGATTGTCGAAATACTTTGTCAGCTTGAGATGATTTTTCCTGATCCGTTCTTTGACATAATGGTTCACCTACCTGTACATTTGTGCAAGGAAATCGAATATGGTGGGCCAGTCCATCAAAGATGGATGTATTCGATAGAGAGATACCTAGGAGTATTAAAACGATACATTCGCAATAAGAGTAAACCAGAGGGATCGATTGCAGAGCGGTACTTGGCAGATGAGTTTTTGAATTTCTGCTCAAGATTTCTAAATGATGGTCAGACTACGTCATCGAATCAATTTGAAATTCCTGGTGCAGAGACTGAAGGGTACTCTGTCGGCTCAAGGAAGAACAAAAAAGGGAAAGATATTCACTTGTCACATAATACGTGGATCACAGCTCACCGATATGTATTATTTAACTATAATGACAAGGAGGTTGAGGACCTAATTGAGTAAGTCCTAGTTTAATATTCTACAGTCAAGTAAATAAAAATTAATGCCTTTATGTATATTAACTTAACATACTTGTCTATAATTGTAGGAAGCACCATGAATTAATGGCCAACAACGAAAATTCTAAACGGTATAAAAGGGAAAGAATACACGCTGATGAAATCTGTGACTGGTTCAAGGATGAAGTTGGTAAAAAAGTCAAAGTTTCAAGGGAAGTGGCATCATTAGCAAAGGGTCCAAGACGATCGGCTAAGTAGTTTAGTGGTTATGTCGTAAATGGATTTAGGTTCCATACAAGAGAAAGAGATCATAAATGTACAACACAAAATAGTGGAGTATATTTGACAGCCTTGACAACTAGCTTTGCAAGTTCGAAGGATCAAAATCCAATAGTTGGGGATGTAGGTTACTATGGATCGATTGAAGAGATATTTGAAATTGACTACTGGGGTGCATTTAATGTTGTCCTGTTTAGGTGCACCTGGTACCAAGATGATAAAGATTCATTTGGTTTTACTCGAGTTAACTTTAACCGAGTTTGTCAAAATCATGATTCTTTCGTTATGTCAACTCAAGTGCAACAGGTTTTTTATATTGAAGATCCTGTTGAAAAGAATTTTTATTATCCTGTTAAGAGGATATCATCAGAGTTTTCAGAAATAGGCGTTGGAAATACAATTGAAGATGACATGCTTGGGAAGTTTTCACATGACACTAGCTTTCGTACCATGATGGAAAATCATGAAAATGACGTTACATGGTTCAGAAATGATGTCCCTGCGAAGGAAATTGCAAAGGAAGTTCCAGATGGATCGAATGATTAAGTCAGGTGTTCTTTGTTATTGCTTAAGGCCTAAGTGTTTGAATTAATTATTTAAAAGGAAAGGGTAGATAAATTATATAAAAATAAAAAAATGCAATTAAACTTTAATAACAATTTACATTCGGTGAGTATATGATAAATATTCATTTTATGCCTTGAATTCTAGAGTCTGTTTAATTTGGTTTAGTTTATTAAATGTAAGTGTTAAAGATAATATTCTAGAAATGTAAGATGAAGTAGCTGCTATACTTGGTTTGAGTTGAAATTATTGCATTTGTAGTCGGCTTTGAATAATCTGTATATTGTGTGGCTTTGTTTTCTATGCATGTAGTTGGTTAACCTGTTTTATATATTTAACATGGTAGTTTTAGATCATTTTTTAAATTTACATTATTGTAGTTTTTATTTCTCTCCACCTTGTTACCTGGTAGTTTCATATTATTGTAGTTTTTTTTATATCTCTAACATGTCTTTATATTTTTATAGGATGACTGATTCAAGATATACCATCCACTTGCACCATAACGGAGATTTCAAAAGGACTAAATACACCGTTGGCTCACATGTCACATATGACACGGATGCTGACAGATTTTCATATTTTGTACTCATTGATTGGATTAAAGAAGATCTCAAGTATGATGAAATTGGGGGAGTATATGTCAAAAAAGGGAAGGGAGGTGGCTGAACATTGATAAGAGATGATAGCAGCATATTTCGGTATATTCATGAAAGTAATAGTTCAGAAGTGAATTTTTTTGTTGACTGCATTGTTGACAAAAGAATAGCCCCAATGGCGCAGATGCAGCCGTTTGTGATTGTAAGGCCAAGAGCATGTATTGTAGAGAATAATGCAGAACAGCGTAAATTTGTGACCTTGAAAGACATCACTGATGAGAAGGAATGAAGGTTAACTTCAAGAAAGAAACTATAATTTAGTTCTACTATTCCGAGTGTTGTTCCAAGTGCTACAAAAAGGGGAAGAAGGTCAAAAGCTCTGCTGGAGGTTGTAGAAACAGGGAAGGTGGTAGAAACATAGATGTTGGTAGAAACAGAGAAGGCGGTGGAAACAGAGAAGGTGGTGGAGACAGAGGACAATAGTGAGCTGATAGGGTTGGGAGAATATTTGAGGAGATGGGAAATACCTGCAGAAGATACAGTAGACAATGTTGGGAAACAAGCACTGGCAAAGATTACAGTTGAAGATAAAGGATGTACCGAATATGAAATTAATCAAAACAAGAATGTTGCAGAACTTCAGAAAAAGGTTGATGAACTCAGATTAAAGCAGATGGCAGCTGACATGTTTAGAAAGAACCCTCAGCAGAAAAAGAAAAAGGTACTGAGTACTCGAAGTGGAAGTTAATCATGTTTTCCAAATCCAGAGGTCGGACCAGAAAATGATGAAGCTGACATTGTCACATCAAAGGTAGAAATTCTTGCTTTATTTCTAATTCTTCTAGCATCGTATAATTTATTATAGTCACCTGCTCATTAGTTGACTTCTACATTTTTTAGAGATAAAAAAAGGTGCATATAGCTGAGGTCGGAGCTGGCCCAAGAACTCATTCCCGCGCTAATAATCAAATGTTCCTGAGAAGAACGGAGTTGGTGGTTCAGTTGCTGCTGAGGTATTATTATTTTTTTGTCTTTAGTTTTTTAGAAACATTGTATTAAATCTTTATTCCAAGACTGCAATATTGTAGGTTAATTATTTTAGGAAAATGATTGGAAAAAATAAAAAAAAATAGAAAAATATTGCTAAGTAGTTGAAATATTTATATACACGTGGTAATTTCTCTTTAGGAAAATGAAGAATCACCTGTTCCTCTTGGAGAAGAGCTGAGGCAGCTGAAAACTGCAACTCCTGGTTCAATGGAAGTATACAACGTTCTCAGAAAACGTCAAAAAGCTCAAGAGGAAATTGAGACTATCCAGTCACAATCCTAGAAGGAGAATTTGCAAACACAAACTACTGGTTTTCTTGTTTTCTTCTTACATATCAATTTCTGTTTTAATTTTACACCAAGGACATTAGATTTATGTATCGTTTGGTTGGACAGATGCGCCTCAAGAGTTGACAGAGAAAAAAAGGAAGAGGGGAAAGACAAGAATGGATCATGTCCATACAAGAAAGGAGAAAAAAGTGATTACAGTGAACAGCAAGTTCCAGCCTATATCAACTGATGACAAGTTATTATCTGAGTTCAGCCACTTTCTAGGGACAATGGTAAGGGATTATGTCTCACTAACTTGTGTTAGTTGGACTAAAGTTCCTAACAAAGAACTCATGTGGGTGTATATCAAGGTAATTTATATAATCATTTATTGTATTTTTGAAGTAGTTCATAAATGTTAATTTGTAAGAATTTAATTTAAGAATCGTATATTTTCCTTAGGATAAATACGTTGTTCCTGAATATTGTAAGAAGTGGGTATTTAGAGGAATGGCTGACCAGTTTAGGACGTACAAAAGTCGCGTCAAGGCTACCCATTACACTGCTTATGCATCAGATGAAGAGAGATTGAAAAATAGGCCTAGGGAAATTCCTCTTGCTGACTTCAAGATACTTTTAAATTATTGGGCTGATGAGAAAGTGCAGGTAATAGTATTATTGTTAATAATGTCAGCTAAATTATTTGACTGATCAACCAACAGTCATTGTTAATGCAGTACGCTTTTAATCATTTTTTGTAGGAAAAGGCTGAAAAAAATAGAAAAGCGCGAAGCAAGGTTGAAGACACACATACTACCGGTCCTAGGAGTTTCGCCCAAATTCGAAACAAAATGGTAATAAAATGCTATAACATGTATTTTATTTTGTAATTCTGGTATGCTTTTACATTATCAATGTCATTATTTATGCAAGGTACTTGAAAAGGAGGCGGTGGAACCTCCGAATCCGGTTGATTCTGAGAATACTGATGAGGAACCTCCAGCGTCGATATCTGATGCTCACCTTTTTATAGAAACCCGCAAACGGAACCCCAAGCGTGAGTATAAGGTCCCCGCTGAGGCGGTTTTGAAAAAAATTGTAAGTAAAAATTTTAATTTTGGTTAAGCCCTTTGAAATGTGGATATATATTGGTCTGGTGACTAATTAACGTTATTGCAACATAATTGGGATGGGATTATACTACATGTATTTAAAGATAAATAAATAAAAAGGTTATGTAAGTAAAGTGCATGTTTGTCAATTGTTGTGGTAAAAAAATTCATTTAAGCGATTAAGGCACTGAATTGTTGGTTAATATTCGACTGCTTGGACGTAATATTTTGAACTGACTTGTTGGTTAAGGCACTGAATTGTTGGTTAAGGCACTGAGTTTCACATTTGCTTGGCCGTAATATTTTGCATAAACGTGACTGGGGCAACGATACTTAGATTTAAAAGTTTATGTGCACAGGATGACATTGGCAAGATTCTCAAAACCGGAGGAGATGTTGAAGATGCAAATAAGCTTGTTTATGGTAGCAAGGAACATGGCTCGTCCTTTCTTATTGGCAGGGTTTGTAAGAAAAAAAATGTTAAGGGGAAGTCTTCTGCTTCAGCTGTTCAGGATGACCAGTACGAGGCGCAGCTTACAGAAAAGATCCGTGCTCAGTTAGAAAGAGAGATGGAAGAGAAATTTGATAGAAAAATTCAAGAGACAATGAGAAAGTTAGCGGAGAAGAATCCATAACTGAAAGTCTTTGACGAGGGCAACTCCGGTGGAAATGGTACTAACACAGGAGATGGCGACTCTGGTGGAAATGATGAATCTGGTGGTGAATCTGGTGGAAATGAGGGTGACTCCAGTGGTAATCATGATTATTGCGACTCCAGTGGAGAAGATGACAATACTGATATTTGATCAACATGTTTCTTAAGCAAACTCTGTTTAATTTAAGTAAACGCGTAATCTTCTGGGAACTTTATGCATATTAGTAACTAGTTGGCGCTCGTGGCAGTTAGACTTTTTATCTGGATTAGTTAAACTAGTACTTGGAATTTGGTTATTTTTGTTTGTTGGGAGCTGGAACTTTAAATTTGTTGGATTGCCGGACTTGTGCTTTTGCCAACAGTTATCAAGTTCAGTTAGTATGTATTTAGGTTTTAATCTTGCAAGTTATTTTATATTTTGTTTACATCTTGAAAATTAACAAAACTAATTGATATTTTAATGTTGGCTAAAACAGGAAAAAATGTTACAATAAATATAAAAGTGTAACAACAGAGACCAGGATGTTTATAAAGAAAGTGTTACAATAAGCTCTAAAAATGTTACCAAAAGAATATAATTGTTTTACCATATAGTGTTACAATAGAAAAAATGGTGCTACAAAAGATTTTAATGCAACATTTTTGTTGGTGTTACTAAAGGTTCAGGGGTGTTGCAACAGAACTGTGGTTACACATGCATAGTATTATCATAGAAACCTAATGTGTAACCATATGGGGGTCTATTGTTACATCTTTATGTGTGTTACCACAGGTTCCAAAAGTGTTACCTTAGACCCCTATTGTAGCACGAGCAAATCCAACACCACTAAAATTTCAAAAAGTGTAACCATAGCCCTATTTTTTGCTTTAGGTAACACTTTTTGGCCATTTTTACACTTTTTTTTGGGGTGTTGCTAGAGGTCATATATGGTGTGGTGGAAGTAACTGTTGTTAAAGAAGAAATTTATGAAAGATTTAATTCTTAGCCAATGAGGATTATTGTCTTTGAGTGTTCTTGACTATCTAAAATGTCTATTCAAGACATACTTTTGAGACTTTCTTTTTCTATTCAAGAAAGTTGTTCACACTCATTTCTTAAAGTAACACATCTTATATCTTAAATTTCTTCTCACAACTGAAACACTTGAATCCTTTTCTCAAATATTGCCAAAAAACAAGTGACATAATTCTTGAATTGTGCTCACCACTCAAAAATAACATATAGTTGGTTAGAGACTGCTTGCTGAGGTCGATCTTAATAATACTAACAGAGACATAGAGGTTTCATCAGTTTTTACTGAAGACTTTATGATAGCTTTCAAAAACACATTCAAGTGTTAGTTCTTTGCAAGAAGAACAAGGTTTGAGATCATGGTACATGACAGTAACCTGATCAAATCGTCTCCAATTCAAATGGAGGTTCTCATTATTGATGAACAACAACTGTCATAACCACAGTATTAACTGTGACCTTAATTGTGTATTCACAAGGTATAAATAATGTTATTACTTTATCAACATTTATTCTAAATACTTGTTAGTCCTAAAGTACGGAATCATTTGCAAGTTCTTCGTTATAAGTACGGAATCAAAACAGGCACAAAACAATTCGAGGAATATATTATTTTAATAATATAAACCTTGAGGTTGCTACAATCTAATCAATGAATTGATTAGCTACAATAAATTCAGCAGCACAACTTTATGTTTACAAGCTTAATAAATGACGTTCTTTAATGGAGCTCCCGTAAACACTTTCTATTGAACTGAAGAAGATAATTCACTGAATGAATTCAAATGCTGCTTTGTAGTCTTCAATTTACTTTGGACATGTGGCATTATTTGAACCACACAACCTTTTCAATTATTGCTCTGGATCAACAGAAATTCAACCAAGTACTGTTATTTGCGACCTTTGTTTGCTGTGTAGAGAAGCTGTTACTTGCGACCTTGACATACAGTATACAGTTACTTGCGACCCTTAGGATCAAGTAATTGCCTTAGTTAAAATCATGCCTTGGAGATTTACTTGTGACCTATCTTCACCTAGAGCAAGGTTACTTGCGACCAGGTAAAGCAGAGTAGCACTTAGCCAATTTTCCCATGATAAGATACTTGCAACCCTGTGTATTAGAGTAGGAATTTCACTTAGACAAATTTCCCTTCCAGGTTACTTGCGACCTGTCTTCCCTTATTGTTAGGTTAGTTGCGACTATGAGATTCCCTTGGTAGAGTTACTTGCGACTAGGATATATGCCTTAGACATTTCACCATTCAGCTTTACTTCCGACTTAGATGTCACAGTAGTGAAATATGACTTAAACAAATTTCCAAGGATTCTTACTTGTAATGTAATATCCGGGATATTGCGTGTAATTATTTTTATCAATAAATAATTTTTATGTGATTATTATGTAATTTTTGGTGAAGTATCTGATGATGGGTGTGGATATATGGATGCTTATATGCGGTAAAGTATAAGTATGTTAATTTTATTTGGACCAGAATAAAACATAGATAATTACGGTATTTTTCTGGTAATTATGCTTTTACAACCCGAAACTTTTCCGAAAACTCGTTCCAAACCTAATCTGGTAATTCCGGACATTTTCCGTATTTTGACTTTTTCGATCCGGATTACAGTTTGACATGTGCGCGTCCTACGCAAGATTTTTGATACTATAATCATTTCGGTGAATTAACAAAACCCGTATTCTCGAAAGACGGGATAATATTACATTATTTTCGTATAAAGTTTTTTTATAAGAAGCCCGGTTTGGATAATTATCTAGTATGGGTTTCAAATCGGATCATTATTGCAGTTACTTAGCGGCTAAGTAACTAATTTATCGATCCAAAATGATCCAACACGATCCAATATTCCATAAATATATATAGCCCTTTTATTATTTCATTTTATTCGTATAATCATAATTCGTCAGTTAAAACTGATAAAATATAGAGAAAACCCTAATTATTCGTTACGTTCTTTAAAATCAAACCCTCAAACGAAGGCGTTATCGAACTCCGATTTGGGCGTGCTATATATCAAATCGAAGCTCTCGAAAAGACCTTTCTGAATCAATCCATCATTTTAGTGCAGAAATCAAGGTATTTTTCTTATTTATTTGTTTTATTTTGAATTATTTAAAGATTAAATTATAAAAATTTGTTCTTGATGTTGTTGATATGATTTGATGCTAGAATCATGTAGATCTTTTCTTCCTGGTCATTTTGGTATATTATATGTCAAATTTGGAGTTCAATAACATGTCCAAATAGATGTTTAATTCTGAAAAATTGAAATTAGGGATTATAGCTTTGAATATTCTTAATTGAATTTGGGAATTTTTCATTCAAGGGTTATTGATTGTTTTGGATGATTGGGATAGCTTCCCGAGGTGATTTGTAATCGATTTACATATTTAATTGTATCAAACGATTCCTATAAATATTAAGTCGAGTTATTGAATTTTTTTTTAGTTTTTAGTTTTTATATTCAATTTTCTGAATTTACTATTGATTGTTTGTGGATTATGATTATGGTTAATTATTGTATGATTCCTGAGCTTCGTTTTGCAATTTATTTCGTTAATTTTGGTTGAAAATATAACGAGTTCGTCGTTCGCCGGAATCTTCGAGCTTTCGCCGGTAAAAATGGCGACTTGGCTGGACAATCTAATCTTCGGCTCGTCTGTGGTGGTTATTGCAGTGTACGAATGGCCAATAGTGTATGGAATCGATTAACAATGAAAAACGGTGATGTATTGTTGTGTTTTGGGGTCCTGTTTGAGTTGGCCGGAATCGGCGAAACCGCTGGATCTTTTCCAGATTCCAGCCGGCGTTCGACCCGGTCCGGCGGGTTGCTGACCCGTTTGGGTTTAGATGGTAACCCGGTTTTGATTCATAAAACCTCAAATCCATTCCTAAAAATCTGTTTCTGGAAAAATCCATTTAAAAGTAATTCAAAATTCATTATTTCATTTCTAAAAATTCATTCTTAATCCCAAAAATCATTATTTTAATTCTGAAAATTATTTTTAATTCTAAAATAAATCTTAATTAATTAATTAATTAATTAGTTATAGTTGATAATTAATTATTTAATTATTTAATTAATTTAAATTTTAATTGATAAATTAATTTAATTAGTTATTATTAATTTATTATTTAATTAGATTTAATTATTTATTTTTGATTTAAAGAATTCGAAAAATATTTTCGAGCTTTAAAATATTATTTATAAATTATTTTCAAGGCTCGATAATTCTTATAAAATTATTTGAAAGTCAGATTCGGGTGTTCGAACCCTATTATTTAATTATAAAATAATTCGGAGGCCCATTTTAATTCCGAAAAATATTCAAAAATTCGTATCAAATACCTGGAAAATCATTTTAACCGTGAATCTTCTTTGGAAAATTATTTTGATCGAATATCATGTATGCTATGTGCTACGTGCTATCTGATTGATGTGTTATATGCCTATGTGGTTATTGTTTGACTATTTTAGTCATAACTTTCAATCCGTAAATCGGATTTGGCTAAAACGAAGGGTAGATAAAAGCTTATGATGTCTATGTGACAATTATAATGATATGAGATTGAGTATTGATAGATACTTGTGATTCCTAGCAGAGTAAGCGAGGCATAGAAAAGAAAGCCAGTGATCAGTAAATAGAAATGAAGTGTAGAAAAAAGAAAGCAAATGATCGATGAATAGAAGCAAGGTATAGAAAAAAAAGAAAAGTGATGGAAAAGTCAAACTGTTAGTTGGGTACAAGTAAAGTTGGAAATCATAGGTGATAAGGCAAGTACTTCTGAACCTTCTTTAAGATATATTGCAAATATTTTCGAACTTTCTCATAACATATTGCTAGTATTCAAAATAAATCCTATTTTATATTGCAAGCGCTTTAAACTATTCAACCTTGAGCCCTGATTCTTATTGATCTTGAGTCATAAGCCTTATTCTTCATAAACCATTGATTATTGAATTCTCAAATACGAGCCAGACACATACGATACTACTCCACAAATACATATCTTCCATATACTGATTTCTGATATTGAATTGCTTGACATACCAACCCTTATTCCTTGTTCAACAAAAGACCAATCCTCGTAACCTTTGAACCCTTGGTCTTCTACTTTTTGATTCTTTCCTTGATTGAAAGCTAATCTTTTTGAATTCCTTGTTATACCTTCATGGTATTGTCAATCACCCTATGCTTCAAGATAAATATTGTTTATGATTCAGCTTATTGAATTATATTGGTTATCATTTTGAATTATTTTAGAATTGGATGGTATTATAAATGTGGACCAGATTCGTGGTCGGACCAGATTCGTGGTCATAATAGGCCAATGCGTGCCTTGGATCTAGTATATAGAGCAAAGCTGGGAGCCTTGCTCGGGGTTAGTGCGTGACTGATCAGCAGCCTAACCTTGGTTTTTAAAATAAAAAGTGAATATCCAATTCTAATCATTACTTATTCAGAAACTTGATTCTTCTGAATCATTTCAATTGGTTATTGTTTAACCTCAGTTATTGCTATTCTGACTTGTTGAGCTGGTTAGCTCACTCTTGCAAACCTTTTTATGTTTTTATCAGTTAAAAAGGAAATTGTTGGTAACGAGGATTCTCATTCCAGGGTGCAAGCTAGGATTCCAAGTTAAGTTGTATTAAGCTAGCAGGAGCTTTATATTGTAGATGAGTCATGCAAGATTGTAAGAACGATATTATTATCAGTTGTAAGTTGAACTAGCTGGGATTTGGTACGATGTAATAAAAGATAAGGTTATGGCTTGTTTTCATACTTGAACCTGTTGTGATCCATGGTTGTGAAAAGAAGGGTCAATACATATAATATTTTATATAAAGGTTTACATATTGGGTGTGTTGTGAACCCCAAACTTCTGACCCGGGTTTGGAGGGTGTTACATGCGACCCTGTAACCCTAGTAGGTTTTCTTGCCTTAGAGAAAATCTAGTTTCTCATAACTGTATCAATATTTAATGTTCCTTTTTTATAATTAAATCAAACCCTTCCTGATATGCTGATGATTGGTGCACCGGTCTGGTTCACAAACAACTAGCATGAACTGGTTTAATCCAATTCCCTTGACAATTCTGAACTGATAAATGTTGGTTGATTATCCATTGCTTCAAACACTGAACCCCTGATCTATAATACTTCAAATCAAACTATGTCACTGATACTGGAAGTCCTTTGATGTCTTATTCTTCATGGAGGCTTGAATATATTAATGAACTTCTTCCCATGACTTGATTGTGGACTTAGAGAGTCATTTGCATCTTATGATTCTTTGTGTATATCATGTCTTCATCTTTAGGGTTCATGTGCTTCATAATTTTAACATTGTTTATCTGTTTCTGCTTCATGTTGAGTTATAATTCCTTGATTACATGTTACATTACATTATGCTTTACAATACTGATTCAGTCTTTTTAGAATTTATTTTTAATAATATAAATCATGTTGGTATGATTACTTCTAGACCTTATCTAAGGACTACCTCTAGTTGTATGACCACAGATCACCCTTCTTTAGCAACCTCTGATTTCTTTAGGACAATCTTTGTAAGCCTTATTTTGTGAGACGTGTGAAAAGATTGAGAGAAAAACAAAATTTAAGAGAGGCAGGATCCTTCCTAGAAAATGGAGAGGTAGATGAGAGATAGGATTTAGTAATCTTTGTGAGGAAGCTCTGACTATTAAAAGTCATGAGATATGTGGTGTGAGGAGTAGTGAGACTACTTTAAAAGAATAGTGAAATTAAGTTTTATTTGTTATATGTTTGCAGGTGCTTGGAGTACTAAAAAACAGATGATGAACAACAGTCTGTTGAATCTCAAGTAAAATCTGATGTACCAAGGGCTATTAATCTCCCTGAAAGTCTAAGTACTGATGCTTTCTTGCAGTCCATACATTATACTATTCCACTATATGAGATAATCCCTGTTTTTGTTGAAAAATCGGCCATTTACTCTACTTTACCATCACCTGAGATAATCTTTGTTGTTGCTGAAGATGTAGTAGCTAGGGGTGGCATAAATGGACACGACCCGAAACCGACACGAAATCGACACGGAAAATACAAATTAGGATAGGGATTTTTTAGTTTCGGGTCGGGTTTGGGTTGATATAAACCTAACCTGAAAAAATTGGGTCAATTTCGGGTCAACCCAAAAGATCTGAAAGTAACGCAAATGTATATACATATTTAATTTATTATACATCATTCGGTCAGCCGGTTATATATTTCAGTTATTTGTATTGGGCCAACAAGCCCCAACAAGCCCAATAACACTTAAATGTCATCCAGTATGTATCAAAACCAAACCCCGTCTCAATTTCACATTCAATCTTCTCGACTTATCTTCTTCTATCTTCTTCTTCTTTTTTCATTTTCTAATATTTCATATATTCTCTCTCTCAATTAAGTCTTTTTGAGTTAATCTATCGATATACAAACATGCCAAAGTTATGATTTTTTTTATTAAACTAATAATGAATCAAGATCTGGTTTGTATATACAGTGTGAATAGATGTATATGCGTGTGTATAAGTTTTGACTGCAGTCCCCTTTTATCTGCGTAATTGGGGGGTTGAATTACCGGATTTCTCTTCCTTATTTTTATTTGTTGTTTTGAGATTGAGATTGATTTGCTCTTTCTCGCTCTGGATCGGGTTAAGTTAAATATCCTTCATGTCAGATCGGGTCGGGTTTGGGTAAACTACACAGTCAGCAGGTCGGGTTCGGGTTGAAGTATTTCAACTTGTTTCGGGTCGTGTCGGGTTCGGGTGGACTTAAAAATTGAATCAGGTATGATCAACCCGACACGAACCCGACCCATTACCCGAGATTGCCACCCCTAGTAGTAGCATAAAAGTCCATTCATAAAGTATCATCCATTTCAAAATCACCACAGCATTCTACAGGAACTGAGGTCCTGGAAGTTAATCTCAAAGCTCCAATTCATTTATCTACAATACTTGAAGATGTGGAGTTAACCGTTGAAGGTGTGGAAGCTTCTGAAGCTACTGGATCACATACTGCACAAATTTCTAATTCTATTCTACATGCTGAAACTGGTGATGAAGTTCAGCAATTAGTGCAAAATCCAATTGTTGGTGAGTAGAAGAATATTTGCAAGAGAAAATCCTGGAGTTGATCTTGAACAGCTAAGGCAAATGGAGGAAGACTTCAAGAATTCCACGAAGACTGCAAATGTTGATATTTATGTTATTTCTCAAGTACTTTATGAAGATGATCCTTCTAACAAACAAACCAGAGGTATAGTTATAAGGGAAATCGGTCAGCCAAAAGATTTCAAATCACAAGTTATTGTAACTGCTGACAAGAAGCTTAAAAGAAAAGAGAAGATACAAGAGAAGTTAAAGATTTGAAAGTCTAAAGGCAAAGCTGTTGCAAAGAAGAAAATAGTATCTAAGGAAACTAAATCTCAAATGCTGATATATCCAATCTATACAATAGTTCAGACTTATGATACTGAAGAAAAATATGAAGAAGAAGAAATCAGCCAAGCTCATCAAAGAAGGAAGATTTACGGAGCTTTCTGAGCTGAAGAACTGGAATTAACCTCTGACATTGCTCAAGTTAAGAAAGCAATTCAGAAGGAAGAGTAAAGTCTGATATTCATTGAAGCAAGATTGAATATACATACTTGTTTCCTGTATTTAGATAGTTTTGACATCATCAATTGGAACTTTTCCATATTTCCATAAAGAACAAGTTGGGGGAGATTGTAAGGAGTAATTGATGATATCAAGCAGAAACTATCAGAAGTTCACATCAGAACTTATGTATCAACGGATGATGATGTTAACGGATGATGATATCGACGGATGATGATATCAACGGATGATGATGTCAATGGATGATGTAATTAGTATTTGTCACATCAGTTGATCTTCGATAAGGAAAAAGGAAATAGGAATTCAAGGCGGTGAATGACTTTATCTCAGAAGCATTGTATAGGTTTCCTTGTTGTTAATAGAATAGGATTCTATATACATTGTGTACATGTGCTCTATATAAAGCACATATTAGGTTCATGTTATAAGCATTGCGACATTGTTATATCTTTCTCATAACCTAGCAGCTCTCAAGGATATTTGTTCATCCTTTCGAGAGAGTACGTTTGTAATAATTTTTTATCAGTTAATATAAAAACTGTTGATTCTGTTGAAGCTTTGTCAAATTGATTGCATTAACTGTATTCACCCCCTCTATAGTTGATTAAGAGCCTAACATCATAATCAAGTAATTCAAGATTTATAACACGTTATCTACAACACGTTATCAGCACGAGTCTCTGCCAGTCGAGCCTTGTTTTTACAAAAGAGGTACAACTTAATTTTACTCGCAAAACCGTGTCAACTCAAGCTTGTTCCACAAAAGAGGTATGACTTAATTTTTCTCATGTTTGTGCTAAGATATTAATTTTATCACCTTTATATATTCATTTATATTATTGCTTAAATATTATAAAGATGGCTCTGCCGTCAAGTAACACAATTATAAATATGGCTCTGCCGTCAAGTAGTACTTAAAAGTTTTCTGGCGGGCTTTGCCGTCTAACTTTTGTACTAAATTATTATGTATATTGTTTTAACCTACTTGCTTAGTTATGTGACATATTATACCATATTTTAAATGTTTGTTTTAAACTCAAAATGACAAACCTTGCACAATTAGAGTTTGTTATGTTGGATGTGTCTAGGGATAATTATTTGTCTTGGGTGCTCGATGCGGAATTACATCTTAGTGCTAACGGGCTAAAAGACACCATAGAATCAGGAAAGACCCCAACTGTTGAACAAAATGCCGAAGTTATCATTTTTCTTAGACATCACATCCATGAAAATTTGAAATCCCAATATCTAACTGTAAAAACCCACTCACCCTTTGGATCGATCTTAAAGATAGGTTTGATCACCAAAAACTTGTCCATTTTCCACATGTCCTTTATGACTGGATAAATATAAGGTTGCAAGATTTTAAATCTATCGTTGAATATAATTCGGCCTTGTTCAAAATAAGCTCAAAACTGATTTTATGTGGTGAAAATATTACTTATGCTAACATGATATAAAAGACCCTTTCAACCTTTCACCCCAACACTATGATTCTGACGCAACTGTATAGGGAGCGCAATTTTTGGAAGTATAGCGAGTTGATATCTCTTCTTCTTGTCATTGAAAAGAATAATAAGTTGTTACTGAAAAATCATCAGATACATCCTATAGGCTCTGCCCAGTTACCTGAAGTACATAACACGTCATTCCAGAAGAATGAGCGTGGGAATGGGCATAAAGATGAAATTGTGAGATATAAGGCCAGACTGGTAGCCCAGGGATTCTCTCAAAGGTCTAGATTTGATTACCAGGAAATTTACTCTCCTGTGATGGATGGAGTCACTTTTCGTTTTCTGATAGGTATGGCTTGTTGGAAATATTGGAAACACGTCTCATATACGTTGTTATAGTCTACCTTTATGGATCACTTGATAGTGATATTTATATGAAAATCCCTGAAAGATTAAAGATAGATGAAACTAAGCCTCGACATTTATACTCGGTTAAATTACAACGATCATTATATGGCTTAAAATAGTCTGGTCGTATATGGTACAATATACTTAGTGAATATTTATTAAATGATGGGTATGTCAATAATCAAGTGTGTCCATGTGTGTTTATCAAAAGGTCATCATGGAGGATGAGGTTACGGACGAAATCGTGGGCATGGAAACTTTCGAGACCGGTTTCAAAATCATTATAACTCTAGCCACCTGAAGTGGCAGCGTGATGGTTACAACAACTCTGACCACCAGAAGTGGGAACATGGAGTGCCAAATAAAAGGAAGGCACCACAAGAAGAGGATACTAGGGATATCTGTCTCAGATGTGGGGCACATGGGCACTAGTGACGTACTTGTCGCACACCGAAACATCTAGTTGACCTCTACATGGAAAATAAAAAGAATCACGGGAAAAGGGTGGAAACGAACTTCGCTAGTCATAATCTAAGTGAAAACCAAACAACAAGACCTCAAATGATCTAGACATTGGTGCTAACCTTTATTATGATCTATATAACTAGATTTTATTTGTATTTCTTTGATGTTATGTTTTAGATGTGCTTGTTTTAATATTCCGCTTTCATGTACTTGTTTTATGTTCTTGTATTATATACATTGTTTGCATAATAAAATTGTTGTTCACTTTTATATACAAAACATAAATATGAGAGACATATGCATTGCTGACTGCGCAACCACTCACACAACTTTACAAAATCAGAAATATTTTTCAAAGTTGACTAAAACCAATTCACACGTTTGGACGATTTCGGGAACATCAAATATCATAGAGGGTTTTGGGAAAGCCAGTTTTATACTACCAAATGAGACACAAATTCACATACATGATGCTATATATTCTAGAAAATCCACTAGAAATCTTCTGAGTTTTAAAGATATTCTTCTTAATGGTTTACATGTAGAAACCACTAGAGATATTGAAAAAGAATATCTCATTATCACCTCAGAACATATGAAGATCTTAGAAAAATTACAATCAATCTCATCTGGATTATATGCTACCGAAATTAGAGTAATCGAGCCTCACGGTATCACTACTCCCAAAATTATTGATCCAAAATCACCCACCCTTTGGAATGAAAGACTTGGTCATCCAGGAGTATCTATAATGCGTCGAATTATAGAAATTTCTATATGACATCCCTCTAAGAGTCAAAAGGTCATGCCACATGATGAACTTCCTTGTTCAGCATGTTCTTTGGGAAAACTAATTGTTCGACCATCTCTAGTTAAACTTCAAAACAAGTCTCCAGATTTCTTAGAAATAATTCAAGGTGATATATGTGGTCCTATTCATCCATCATCTGGACCATTTAGATAGTACATGGTCCTAATCGATGCTTCAATTAGATGGTCTCATGTTTATCTACTCTCGACTAGAAATACAGCCTTTGCCAAATTTCTTGCTCAAATAATCAAATTACGAGCCCAATTTCCTGATAATCTTATCAAATCAATTCGACTTGATAATGCCGCTGAATTTACATATGCTACTTTCAATAATTATTGTATGCAGTAGGAATCTCTGTCGAACACCCTATAGCTCACTGCATACACAAAATGGTTTAGCAGAATCGTTAATTAAAAGACTTTAGCTTATCGCACGACCCTTACTTCTAAGATCTAAATTACCCACTACTATTTGGGGTTACGCAATACTTCATGCCGCAAATATAATTAAGATAAGACCATCTACTTACCACAAACAATCTCCTCATGAATTAGTTCTTGGTCAAATCCCTAATATTTCACATTTTAAGATCCTTGGTAGTGTCGTATATGTTCCAATTGCACCTTCACAAAGATCTAAAATGGGACCGCAAAGAACAGTAGGTATATATGTTGGTTTTGATTCACCATCTATTATAAGATATCTTAAACCATTAGTTGGTGATGTCTTTACTGCTCGATATGCTGATTGTCATTTTGATGAGTCTGTATTCCCTCCATTAGGGGGAGATAATATTTTGCATAAGTTGTAGGGGTGAGCAAAACCGAACCGGAACCGAAAAAACCGAACCGAACCATTCAATTTCGGTTCGGTCCCAAATTTTTAAAAATTTGGTCGGTTCGGTTTTTTTGGTCCAAACCGAAATAAAGTTTGGTTCAGTTCGGTTCCTTTTCAAAATAATTCGGGTGGAACCGAACCGACCGAATTAGACATATTATATATATATTATAATATCTTAAAAATACATAATAAATTAAGAATTTTATTAAATTGATAAAAATGACCGGAGTCGCTGAATAATCTCTATTCTCAAATCTATACAACAACATACCACAATTGAGTTGTAGAGAAGATTAAATATATTTAAAAATTCTATGTTCAATAGTATTTCCAATAATACTGCACTAAACTTGTAATGACTATGAAATTATGCTTGGTTTAAACTTTTAAATTATTTCTTTTTTATGTTATTTATAAAATTACTGAAGTTTTGATAATTCATGACTTAGTAATGGATGCATATTTTTGTTTTTTTTAATTTAACTTACATATTGCATATAATTAATTATATTTTTTTAAACAAATTTAATTCTTAAGAACCGAACCGAACCGACCGAATTATTACAGTTCGGTTCTGGTTCGGTCCATAATACAAATTTGGTCGGTTTGTTTCCAAAAAAACAAAACTTCGGTTTTTGGTCTTTTCGATTCGGTTCGGTTTTGGACTGAACCACCCGAATGCTCAGCCCTAATAAGTTAAATTTTGACCTATCATGGAATGCATCAGGATTAAGTTCTCTGGATCCACATACTAAACAATGTGAATCTGAGGTTATAAGAATCATTCATATGCAAAATATTGCTAATCAAATGCCAGATGATTTTAATGATTTTAGACATGTTATAAAATCACATATACCTGCTGTTAATGCACCATAAAGGGTTGTAATCCCTATTTATAAAGCAATTCCTGAAGAACTGATTGGTAATTCAAAACCACGCCAGAAGCGTGACAGACCTGTTGGTGCAAAATGTATTGTATCATAAAAACGAAAATTGATTGGACATGCCCCTGAAGTGGCAACTGTTCTAGAAAATACCCCAGAAGTGGTATTACCTACTGAAGAGGTTTGAGCCCCTGAAGTGGCTATATTAAATATCCCAGAAGCGGTATCACCTCCCGAAGAGGTTAAAACCCCTGAAGTGGCTGTGATAAAACCCCCAAAAGTGGTATTACCTCTAGAAGAGGATAATGCCCCAGAAGTGGCACATGCTTCAATAGAAGCAAAGGTACCTGAAAATTATGAAATCTCACTGAGTTATGTGCATAACGAGAAATTATTGGGTCGTAGGAGTATTGAGGTTGATGATGTATATGATTTTTTCGTGGTATATGATATAATTATAAACTCCGATCCTGAACCACAAAGTGTGGAAGGATGTCGGCAAAGAGATGATTGGACAAAATGGAAAATTGCAATACAGGAAGAATTGCAATCCTTACGCAAGAGAAATGTATTTGGACCTACAGTCCAAACCCCAGCTAGTGTGATCCCCATCGGTAATAGATGGGTATTTGTGCGAAAACGAAATGAGAAAAATGAAATTATGAGATATAAGGCCCGACTGGTAGCCAAGGGATTCTCTCAAAGGCCTGGATTTGATTACCAGAAAATTTACTCTCCTGTGATGGATGGAGTCACTTTTCGTTTTCTGATAGGTATGGCTTGTATGGAAAGATTGGAAATACGTCTCATGGATGTTGTTACAGCCTACCTTTATGGATCACTTGATAGTGATATTTATATGAAAATCCCTAAAGGATTAAAAATATATGAAACTAAGCTTCGAAATTTATACTCAATTAAATTACAATGATTATTATATAGCTTAAAATAGTCTGGTCGTGTGTGGTACAACATGCTTAGTGAATATTTATTAAATGATGGGTATGTTAATAATCAAGTGTGTCCATGTTGTTTATCAAAAGGTCATTAATTATGTTATTATTATTGTTGTGTATATGAATGATTTAAATATTGTAGGCACTGTTAGGTAATGAATCACACACGGGGGGATGAATGTGTTTTTCTAATTTTAGGCTTTTCTTGAAAGATAACGGTTGAACAAAGTAAATTAAATCTTGTATAGAAAAGTGTTCATGCATAAATTAAACTTGCACAAAATAAAGAACATAGATCTTCAAAACTCACTTAATTTTTGTATTAAAAATTAAGATGCTTTGCTACAAAATTTCTAAGCTCTTCGAAGTTAAAGAGCTCAGCTTCTTCTCGAGAGTGTTACAAGAATTTTGATCTAAATTGTTACTTCTAACTAGAGGACCAGTGTTAACTTTATAGCTCAGTTAACTTCTAGTTTACACAGTGGATAATAAACATGCTATTAGCTTTTCTAAACTGTCACTTGTCATTTTTATTTATAGAAAAGCAAATCTTCCATTTCTGGATTAACATATCTTTAGCATCCTGTGTTTACTTTAATCTTCTTCTGTCAGTTAATCTTTGCCATTGATCTTGGACACTCTTTAAGCTGCTTTTTGTAGACTTTTCAATGCAGTTGTTGGATTGTTTATCTTGGATATTGAACTGATCTGCAATTCTGTACTTTGGGACTATACTTCGAGATCTCCAGTTTGATTCATTTGAACACTTGATATCTCGATAAGTATAAAGGCTTATCGAGATCTCTAGTACTCCATAATGAGTTTGGCTTGTAGAGGTCTTCAGCTCATCGAGATCTCTAGTCTTCATAACTTCACTTGATTTGTAGATATCTCTGAGTTCTCAAATAGATATAGACTTTTCGATAAGTCTGAGCTCTCTAATGAAGGAATGACTTGTCGATATCTTTTTGAGTTATCGAGTAACTTTCCTGACTTCTCTACTTCCGGTGGATATTGTTATCCATTGAGTAGATATTGCTCATCCATCGAGTAGATGTATAGTTTATCCATCGAGTAGATATTGCTCATCCGTCGAGTAGATGTTATTCATCCATCGAGTGGATATATAGCTCATCCGTCGAGTAGATATTGCTTATCCGCCGGTACTCTCTGGAGTTTGAATGACTTCTCGATAAGTCATTCTGGAGTTCTCGAATGACTTCTCTATAACATTAAATCTGTGACTTGTAGAGATCTTGACTTAGAACATTTTTCTCCAAACAGATTTATTCAACTCCAAGCTTCTTCAAAATTCTTCTGAGGCATGATCTTCTTGATCTTCTTCTAGATATAATCCTTAGGCTTGATACTGTTTTAGGAAAAAGACTTCAGTCTGCTCCTTTGCATTTTTACAGACTTTAAGTGTTACAAGCACAAAATACAAATTTAGATAACAATACAACTTACTTAGGGTTGTCCCCAAGCTTAACTGATTACTGAAAATAACTATTCATTAATCTTCCGCTCAGATCATAGATGTTAATGACATTGTTAGCTCCAGTAATCTTTGACATCATATGTTATATATTACAGGTACTTCCAAAGATATTACTAACGCTGCTGCTTATTTGAAAACTGAGTTTGAAATGAAAGATCTTGGAAATATAAGATTTTGTTTAGGCATACAAGTGGAACACTTATCTTCGAGTATACTTGTTCATCAGTCCACTTATACAGAAAAGATTCTAGATCGAATCTACATGAAAAAGCTCATCCATTAAAGACACTTATGGTTGTTCGATCACTCGAAGTTGAAAATGATCCATTTGACCCAAAAAAGAAGATGAAGATGCACTTGGGCCTGAAGTTCCATATCTTAGTGCTATTGGAGCTCTTATGTATCATGCAAATAACACAAGACCCAATATTACTTTTTATGTGAACCTGTTGGCAAGATTCAGTTATAATCCAACTAAAAGGCATTTGGATGAGATCAAACATATATTTAGATATCTTCATGGGATAATTGATCTCGTCTTATTCTTTTCACATAGTCTAAAGTCACAACTGACTAGATATGCAGATGTTGCATACATGTCAGATCCTCATTTTGGACGATCACAAACAAGTTATCTATTCACATATTGTGGCACTGCTATCTCTTGGAAGTCTACAAAATAGACTATGGCAACAACTTCATTAAATCACATAGAGTTACTTGCTAATCATGAAGCAAGTAGGGAATGCATTTGGCTAAGGTCTGTAATTCAACGTATTCGAGAATCGTGGGATTTATCAAGTATTTCAGACAATCCTACAATTTTATTTGAAGATAATACAGCTTGTATCAGACATTTAAATGAAGGATATATCAAAGGGATCCGAACCAAACATATCTTACCAAAATTCTTCTATACACATGATCTACAAAAAAATGGTGATATTGATGTACACCAAGTGCGCTCATGTGATAATCTTACTGATTTACTTACAAAGTCACCACCCACATCAACATTGGAAAAGTTATGGAATAATATTGGTATACGGAGATTGAGAAACTTGCTACAACAAGATGTCAAAGTGTGAGATGTTAAATTTTGGGGGAGACTATACTCTTTTTCCTTCGTCAAGGTTTTTATCCCATTGGGTTTTGCCTTGCAATGTTTTAACGAGGCAGTTAATCTCTGTAGTAAACTCGCATTTGACAATCAAGGGGGAGTGTTATAATATAATAATGATTGTCAAAATTTAATCAAGAAGACTCATAAAGCTTATCAAGGAAGTCTCTCAAAACTTATCGAGGAAGTTTCTCAAAACTTATCGAGGAAGACTTGCACATCTTCTTAGAGAAGAAACTTAGTAAGAAATGTTAGGTCACACACACTGTAGAAGGGGGTTGAATACAGTGTATAATACAATCAAATCGAATTAAGAACACAAGTATGTAATAAAGAATAATCTTATTAATAAAACAGTATTGCAATGGAACTGTTCTCTCTCAGCGATGAACAATATCACTAAGAGCTGCTAGGGTTACAATGAATAATATTCTCGATAATGATTAACACTTCTAGTGTAAACCCTGTGTTGTGTTTATATACCACACAGTTACAAGATAATCTTTAATTGATATCAAATATAGTTCTGTATCCTAAAATATATCAATTAGTTATCTTTTCCTCCAAGTCTTCTATTCTTCATAGAATTCTTCTCCATGCATATCTCTTCTTATTTTAGTCTTGATCTTCTTTCCCTTCAATCAGTCGTCTTCCTTATCTGAAAGTCTTCTTAAGTCCTGATATTATCTTTTGATGAATATCTTCTGATATCTTAAGTTCTGATAACTTAAGTTCTGATAACTCAAGTTTTGACTTCATTATAAGTACTGATTTCCAGTTAAGTCCTGATTTGTCCTGTTAGTCAAGATTTAAAAACTAAACACAAATTATTATTAGACATGACATCACAAATATATCTAACAATCTCCCCCAACTTGTAAATTAGCATAATATACAAGTTCAATAGATATTTGATGATGTCAAAAACATTAAGTACAAATGCATATAAGAATTTGACTAGATAACTACAACTCACAGTCCTTGTAGCTTTTACCATCCTTAAAGTCTGATATCAGTTTTAGCCTGTATATCCTTCAAATTTTAACAGTTGTAGTCCTCGACCTGGCTTCAGTGTGCAATCTCTTGAATGTTAGGAGTTGTTCTGAGATAATTCTTCAGAAGAGTTCTCTCAGCATATTCAAGTTCATTTAATATCCTCATTTTAGCATCTTTAAGTTCAACTGTATCTTCTCCTGTCTGAAAGTTAGCAGCCCTGAGATCATTAATCTTTGCTTTCCTTATCTCCTGATCCAATCTGATCAGATAAGCTTTGTCAGACTCCAGATTAAATTCAACACCCTTAATACCCAAGAAAAGTAGTGATCTTGGCAGTATTGGGCTTCATCTCAACTAAATCACCATTGTGAGCTCTGTACTTTGGATAGTATGGTCTGTTAGACTTTACAGAGTAAAGTTTCTTCTGCCTTTGAATATCAGATATTAAGTATCTGGCAGCACCATCTGTTGACCTGTTCTTCACTTGAAGTAGAAATAAAACATGTTGCAGTTCTTCATAATACTTCAACCGAATTGCATCCTTTCTTATCTGGAATACTCTCCCATCTATCATAAAATAAAGCTTTATGTCTTCTTTCAGCTTGGAGTTGTAGACCATCTGTACAGACTCTAATTGATTTAGTCTTTCTGGAGTTGTCCCTACTCCTGGTTCGGTAAGGGATGTAGGATCCGAGGTAGAATTGTTTATTCTTTTCCCATCAGCATTACCCGGTCCTTTTTATCTCTAGCTTCCTTCCCTTGGATTAATCTACCCTGAAAAACATTTGTTGAAGTCTTCATAGGTTGAGCCGATTGTTGAGCTTTTGTAAACCCGGGTACTAGAACTGTTGAAGGTTTAACATGAGCAATGTCAGAGGTTTCCTTTTCTTCTGATGTCAAGATAACTTGAGCTCTGTCAGAGGTTGCTTGAATATTCCTTTTCTCCTTCAAAATTAGACTTGTATCTTTGTTAGGTCACACACACTGTAGAGGGGGTGAATACAGTGTAAAGTACAATCAAATCAAACTTTAATATCTCAAGTAACAAAAAAAAACTTTATTAAAACAATAAACTTTGTTACAGTATGGAACTGTTACCTCTCAGTGATGAACAAATATCACGAGAGCTGTTAGGGTTACTACGAATAATCTTCTCGAATATGATAACACTTATAGTGTAAACCCTATGTCTGTGTTTATATACTACACAGTTACAAGATAATCACTAATTGATATGGAATATAATTCTGCTTCCTAAAATATATCAATTAGATATCTTTTCTTCCAAGTATTCTATTCTTCATAGAATTCTTTCTTCATGCATATCTCTTCTTATACTTATCTCGATCTTATTTCCTTTAATCAGCTATTGTCCTTAACTGAATGTACTTCAGCACTTAAGTTTTGATATCCATCTTCTGATGATTATCTCCTGATAATATAAGTACTGATATCCTTAAGTCCTGACTTCCAGTAAGTACTGATTTATCCTGTTTAAGTAAGATCTGAAAACTAAACATAAATCATATTAGCCATGACATTATCAAATATATCCAACAATCTCCCCCAACTTGTATATTAGCATAATATACAAGTTTAACAGATATTTGATGATGTTAAAAACATTAAGTACAAATGCATGAGAATTAGACTAGATAACTACAACTTACAGTCCTTAAAGCTTTACCAATATTTAACTTCTGATAACAGCTTCAGTCTGTACAAATATCAGAATTTAATCAGTTGTAGATCTTGACTTGGCTTCATTTTCTGATCTCTCTGATGTCAGGAGTTGTTCTGAGATAGTTCTTCAACAAACATCTCTCAGCATATCTAAGTTCATCAATCATTCTCCTTTTAGCATCTGTAAGCTCTGCATTATCTTCACCAATTTGAAAGATTGCAGCCCTGAGATCATTAATCTTTGCTTTTCTTATATCCTGATCCAGTCTGATCAAATAAGCTTTATCAGACTCAAGATTGAATTCCACAGCCCTGTAACCCAGAAAGGTAGTTATAATTTTAGCAGTGTTGGGCTTCATTTCAACTATATCACCCTTGTGATCTCTGTACTTTGGAACATATGTGCTGTCAGACTTAACAAAATAAAGCATTTTCTGTCTCTGAATCTGATCCTTCAAATAGTTTGCAGCACTTCCTGTCAATCTGTCATCCACTTGAAGTAAGGATAGTACATGCTTCAATTCTTCAAAATATTTCAATGGAATGGTATTTTCCTTATATGATAAACCCTACCATCTGTCATGAAGTACAACAAGATGTGTTCTTTCAAGTAGGTATGGTAAACCATTTGTACAAATTCCAGTTGATTCAATCTCTCAGGAGTTGCTCCAATACCTGGTTCACTCAAGGAAGTTGGATCATTGGTAGTGTTCTGTATTCTTCTTTCATCAGCACTTCCCAATCCAGTTTTATCTCTTGCTTCCTTTCCAGTAACTACTCTTGCTTCAAAACCACTTGCATCAGTCTTCAAAGGTTGAGTCTGTTTGGCTTTAGTGAATCCTGGTAGGAGTGTCTTTGGTCTAACTTCTGATATCAAGTTAACTTGAGCTATGTTAGAGGTTACTTGCTTCTTTGGAATATCAGAACTTACTGTCTCTTGACTCTGAACAACTTGAGCCATGTCAGAGGTTGTTTTAAGAACTTTTCTTGAAGTCAGAGCAAGATCATCCTTTTCATCAGTGATTTCTTCATTCTCAGGAGGCACATAAACCTTGATAGGTTCACCAACCTTTTCTTTACCCTTGGATATTGGATCTATCTGCGGTTGTGATTTAGCCAATGTTGCTTCAGTATTTGTCCTTTCTTTTATCACAATGCCTTGATTTTTGGAAGTGTCTTTTTACCAGAAGCTTCAGATTTAGATGTGACTTTTTATGATTTAAGTCTGGCTTCTTCTTCCATTAAACTCTCCAAGTCCATTCTTGGATTTTCCTAAAGAAATAACTGTCTTGACATTTCTTCATCAAGATCTAAAAGTTCATCAGAACTTATCCTTTTACCAGTAGCAGAACTAATTCTTTTCCCAGTATCAGAACTTGTCCTGTGACTTGTGATTTCAGCTTTTCTTGATGAGAAACCTCTACCTTGACTATGACCTCTACCCATTCCAGAGTTTCCTTGATCATCCTTTTCATCATCCTTCCCTTTCAGTGTCTTACCAGTCTTGCATTTGGACTAAATTACTTTCTCCCCCTTTTTGGCATCAGCAGGTAGTAGAAGAGAGACAAGCAATTCCACTGAGGCTTGGATTTCAGTAAGTTGAGATTGCTGAGAAGCTTGATTTTTCAGAATATCATCAATTTGAGCTTGTTGTTTCTCTTGAGTCTTCTCAATATAAGCAATCCTGTCAAAGGTAGGTTGGAAGAACTTTTTCTTGTCAATTTTCTGAATTTGGTCCTGTTTGATGAATTCTTCCTGAATCTTGTGTAGCCCTGCATGAGTAGTTGAATGGAGACCTTGTAGATGTTTAGTACTCAATGCAGTGACTCTAAGCTGGGTTTTGAAATCATCAGAAACTAACATTTCATCAGCTTTTGTCAAGTGCTCAGCAAGATGCTTTGCATTTGGAACACAGGAAACTGAGTTCCATTCCTTAGTCCACTCCTGTCCTGCAGGAGTTTCACTCCAAGGCACTGGTGCTTCTCTGGTAACAAACTTCTTAACAAGTTCAGATTTAAGAATAGTTTGTTGAGGAGCATGTCCTGAAGGACCTGCTTCATCAGCATCTACATTTAGAGCAGCATCACCAGTATCTCCAGTATTTGCAACATCAGAACTTACATAATCAGTATCTTCTGATAAAACAACAGTGTGAGTAGCAATAGAGGCATCAACATCCTCTAATTGCTGATCTGGTTCTAAGTTCTGATCAACAGCCATATCCTGATGCTCACCTATATTCTGATCATCAGCATCGAGATGCAGAGAAGGTGTAGAAGAGAAGTCTGAATTTTGAGCAGCATCAGTAACAGGTGTTATTGATTGATTAGTTGTTGTTGGAGCTTCTAGGAGAATTACTTCAGGCACAACCAGGTTCTGAACATCAATTTCAGTACTGGTGCCTGTATTAACAGGAGATACAGACTTTTGAATAGGAGACACAGATGGTGTGTTGGCCTTTTCAGGAACAGCTTCCTGAGATGGAGTTGATGAAGAAGAAGTGACTTTAGCAAATTCCTTTTCTTATGAGATCAGAGATTCCTGATCTCCTTCCTTAGCTGCTGCTTCTTCATCATCTGAAACTGGCCTTTTTGCCCTCTGTTTCTTGTATCTCTTTGTAGATATGGATTCCTTGGGAGTTTCAGGAACAGTCATTCTTCTAAGCCTCTTGAGAAGCCTAGATCCCCCAATTTCGGAATCCTTCTGAGAAGTCACTGTCTCAGCTTATTGGACAACAGGTTCTGATGCAGAAACCTGTTCCTCACTGTCAGACTCATCTCTCAAAGCAATCCTCCTTCTCTTTTGAGGTGTTTGAGGAACAGTCTTTGTCCTCTTAGGTTTGGAAGATGAAGGCTTCACAGTAGGTGCTGAGGATGAGGGTTGAACTGTCTGTGAAGTGGAGAGATAGGATTTGATATATTGCCTAAGGGTTGGTTGAGTAGTATGGGTGGTAGGTTCTGATGGTTGTTGTGGTGTGTGGGAGGTGTTTTTTGGTTGGACATCAGGATAAACAGATCTATAGGAATCAGGATCAGCATTTACTAAGATCTGTTTCACAGACTGAGGAATCTGTAAAGGTCTAACCACTGGTTTCTTAGTGTCAGCATTTACCAGGTCATTAAAGTAACGTTTTGCAACTTTAAAATGTGAAGTTAAAGTACTGGTTAGTCGAGGTTCATCAGTACAAAAAGTATATATATGTTGACAGAATCTAGCAAAGTAAACAACATTCCTATCCTCTGTCATCCTATCCCCAATAAAACCTATTATAGCCGTTGCAAAATCAAAATGAGTTTGGTTTATAATGGCATAGCCGATGTGCTGACTCATTATGGGGATGGCATCAAAATTCGAACACTTGTTCCCAAAAGCTTTAGTGATGCAGTCGAAGAAGAAGCTCCATTACCTTATGATATGAGCCCGTTTCAACTGCCCAAGCTTTGCCAAACTCTGTTCATACCCCAAACTAACCATTAACTCCTGAAGAGCTGATTCCTCTGGAATTGAAAAAGTACATCCTTCTGGGAGATGTAGAGCCTTGCGTATTGTACTAGGAGTGACTGTATATGAAGAATCACCCACTTCAAAAACAATACTAGGAGTACCATTTGGACCACCATTATCAAAATTTCCAGTCCTCCAAAGTGTCAGAACTTGTTGGCTTGAGAAGATGGAAGGTTGGGTCAATGCATACCCGATTTCACTGTGTGCAAGAAGATCTTGCACAAAATGCAATTCAGACGGAGCTTCAGCATTATCAAGAATTGCAGCATAGTTGTTTGGAACAAATTTAGCTCCATCAATGATCAAATCCTTAGGTGCCATGAAAATAATCGAAATGTAAAAGTGCCTGTTAGGTGTTTGATAGAATGTCTATATGAAAAACCAACGTTAGAAGAGAAAAGAGAGTAAAAGCAAATAGAGAGAAAAAGTATGAAAGGAAATAAAAGATTAAAAAATCCTCTCTCTATCTTACTTGTACTTTTGAAAAAAAATATGTAACCGTTGGACACCTGTTAGACATGCAGTAAAAATGAATAGTTAATGGGCACGAGAAAACAGTAATCATTACTTACCCACTTGCAGTTTTACCCACTCGTCTCCCCTGACTTGGAAAAAGAAAAACATTCATTGGAAAGAGAAAACATGGATTAATGTGCACAAGAAGCAAGTAAAAGTTGACTGTTCATGTACGAGTACCACTATCCCTAACTATAGTGACTATTAATCTTCCACTTCAATAGTATTCTGGTTTAAACTGAGACTGTTGTCAAATTTTATCCAAAAATAAGTCAAGTAAAGAATCAGATTGTAATATCAGAACTTAGACTTATATCAGAACTTAACAGTCATCAGAACATAATTTCTTAACTCGAAAAAGGAATGCCTATTTTAGTAAGTCCTCACACAAATTCTGATTTATATTCTTCAGAACTTAATCATCAGAACATGCAATCAGAACTTGTCCTCAGAATTTGTGCAATGTGACACAATGACTGTTCATCTAAAACAACATAGATCCCCACAGTGATTTTCATCATTCATATGGAGTGGTTAGTGTGTGCATTAAGCCAAATATCAGACAAAGAAAAAAGTCTGACTCACTTCAGTACATCTTAGAAATAAGGCATAACTAAAACTTTACTAAAAACCTGTCAATATTCTGAAACCTACAATTGAATGAATTCATGCTTGAGTCCACCTCAACTATTTTGTGCTAATTTTGTGCATCTTTTTAAATTCTATTTTACAGTGACTTTTCAGTGTAAGTGAGTCACGACTGCTTATCAGAATTTATGCTATTATCAGAGTATTTCTCCAGTAATCATAGAGTGTGAAAAGTCACCAAGAAAATATTTTATTTGCTTTTCTGATACATATTACTTAATACCAGCAATGCACTTGGGTCTTCCCTTCCACATTTTTACTCTAGATCTCAAAGGAGTACCTGATTTTTAATCCTTGTTTCTCTTTCTTTTTCTTTTGATAAGTGAGGTTTATCAGCACTTAGTACATTCAACAGATTTACTAGCATCAGAACTTAACAGATGAGTAGCATTATTCTAGTTTGTGACTTAGTAATAAGATAGACAAAGTAAACTCAACTAAGCTCAATTATCAGAATTTGCTTGTGTCAATAGATTTCCACAAAAATAATTACTTCTTACATGGGATCCCTTATTTATTGAAGACTACTTAGGTCAGCATCTAGCACAGTTATCCTCATAGGATTGAATAGTTACCTAAACAGACATATCACTATCAGAGTTTAGAAACATTGATCAGACAACAGTCAGTACTTAAACATATTTTTCAATTAAGCACAGAATACACAAAGAGATTAAATTCTGTAAATACTGATCATAAAGTCTGATGCAACAGAACAAAACTAAGCAGATTTAGAGAAAGAACCTGAAACCATTCTAAGTTCATTTACCAATCTTGTAAAAGTAGCTTCACACAATGGTTTTGTGAAGATATCTGCTAGTTGTTGATCTGTTGGAACAAAGTGCAATTCCACTGTGCCTTCATCTACATGTTCCCTGATGAAGTGGTACCTGATGTTGATGTGCTTTGTCATAGAGTGTTGAACTGGATTACCTGTCATAGCAATAGCACTTTGATTATCACAATAAATAGGGATTTTGAAATATGTTAACCCATAATCCAGTAACTGATTCTTCATCCAAAGAATCTGTGCACAACAGCTTCCTGCAGCAATATATTCTGCTTCTGCAGTTGATGTGAAAATTGACTTTTATTTCTTGCTAAACCAAGAAACTAATCTGCCTCCAAGAAATTGGCAGCTTCCACTTATGCTTTTCCTGTCAATTTTGCAACCTGCAAAATCTGCATCTGAGTAACCTATTAGTTTAAAATCTGATTCTCTGGGACACCACAATCCCAGATTAGCTGTTCCCTTAAGATACTTGAAAATCCTTTTCACAGCTGTTAAGTGAGGTTCTCTTGGATCTGCTTGAAATCTTGTACAAAGACAGGTAGCATACATGATATCAGGTCTACTAGCAGTTAGATAGAGTAGAGAGCCAATCATACCTCTGTAATCAGTAATATCTACTGATTTACCAATATCCTTATCCAGTTTTGTTGCAGTGGCCATGAGAGTGGATGCACTTGAACAATCTTGCATTCCAAATTTCTTCAGCAAGTTTCTGGTGTACTTAGTTTGACAAATAAAAGTGCCTTCTTCATTTTGCTTGACTTGAAGGCCCAGAAAATAGCTAAGTTCCCCCATCATACTCATCTGATACCTTGACTGCATCAGTTTGGCAAACTTCTTGTAAAGTCTGTCATTTGTAGACCCAAAAATGATATCAACATAAATCTGGACCAGAAGTAAGTCCTTTCCATGGTTGAGGTAGAACAGTGTTTTGTCTATTGTTCCTCTGTTGAATCCACTTTCCAGAAGAAACTGAGCTAAAGTCTCATACCATGCTTTGGGAGCTTGCTTAAGTCCATAGAGTGCTTTATCAAGCCTATAGACAGAATCTGGATGTTTGGAATCTATAAAGCCTGGAGGTTGTTCAACATATACTTCCTCCTCCAATTTTCCATTGAGAAAAGTACTTTTCACATACATTTGAAAGACAATAAACTTTTTGTGAGCAACATAAGCCAAAAATATCCTTATGGCTTCTAACCTAGCAACTGGTGCAAATGTTTCATCATAATCAATTCCCTCATGTTGAGAATATCCTTTTGCAACCAGCCTTGCCTTATTTCTTGTAATTATGCCATCACTGTCAGTTTTTTTTCTGAATACCCACTTTGTACCAACAACAGATCTATTCTTTGGTCTTGGCACTAGGGTCCAGACTTTGTTTCTTTCAAATTCATTTAACTCTTCCTGCATTGCTTGCACCCAATCAGCATCTTGAAGAGCTTCTTCCACTTTCGTTGGCTCAGTCTGAGAGAGAAAAGAATTGTAAAGATATTCGTTTGAAGTACCTGTTCTAGTTCTGACACCTGCATCATTATTTCCAATTATCAAATCAGGTGTATATGATTTAGTCCACTTCCTTGCAGATGGAAGGTTTTCTCTAGAACTGGATGCTCCCCTATGATCCATGCTGTCTTCATTTTCATTTTCTGATGCTCCCCCTGAAACTATGCTCTCTGAGTTGGATTCTTCAGAATTTAGATTTTCAGAACTATCAGAACTTGGCTTATCAGAACTTGACGAGCCAGATGTATGTTCTGATGCTTCTTGAGATATGATATGTTCTTGAGTATGCTCCCCCTGCATAGGTGCATCTTCCTTTAGCGTAGTCACCACAGTTTCAATAACATCAGAGTTTAATCCATCAGAGTTTACAGTATCAGGACTTAGACTGTCAGGATTTTCAGTATCAGAATTTGAGTCTTCATTTTCAAATCTCAGCTGATCATGATCAATAAAATCTTCAAGACCAGTAATCTTCTTGTCATCAAAAGAGACATTGATAGATTCCATGACCACTATTGTTCTCAAATTATAGACTCTGAAGGCTTTTGTGGAAAGTGGATATCCAACAAAGATTCCTTCATCAGCTTTTAGATCAAACTTGGATAGCTGTTCAGGATGAGTCTTGAGAACAAAATACTTGCATCCAAATACATGAAAGTACTTCAGATTTGGCTTCTTTTTCTTCACCATTTCATATGGTGTTTTTCCTTGCTTGTTAATGAGTGTTGCATTTTGAGTAAAACAAGCAGTCTGCACAGCTTCAGCCCAGAAATAGGTTGGAAGCTTTGCTTCTTCAAGCATTGTACGTGCAACTTCAATGAGAGTTCTATTCTTCCTTTCAACAACTCCATTTTGCTGTGGAGTTCCAGGGGAAGAAAATTCCTGCTTAATTCCATGGTTTTTGCAGAACTCTTCCATTATCAAATTCTTGAACTCAGTGCCATTATCACTCCTTATGGTTTTCACAGAATCTTTGACCAATTTATCCAGATGTTTGACATGATCAATCAAGATAGATGCAGTTTCACTTTTTGTGTGCAAGAAATACACCCATGTGTATCTGGTGAACTCATCCACTATGACCAATGCATATTTCTTCTTTGCAATAGACATGACATTCACTGGACCAAATAGATCAACATGTAGTAGATGATAAGGCTCAAGAATTGATGATTCAGTCTTGCTCTTGAATGAAGATTTTCTTTGTTTGGCCTTCTGACAAGAATCACAAAGGCTATCAGGAGCAAATACTGACTTTGGTAGTCCTCTCACAAGATCTTTCTTGACTAGTTCATTTATATTGTTGAAATTTAAATGAGAGAGTTTCTTGTGCCAATTCCAGCTTTCTTCAATTGATGCTCTACTCATCAGACATATTGCAGAACCATCAGTACTTGTTGAAAGCTTAGCTTCATAAATGTTACCACGCCTGTATCCTTTCAGAATAACTTTGCCTTTAGCTTTACTCACAACTTCACAGTGTTCTTCAAAGAAATCAACATGATAACCTCTGTCACAGATTTGACTTATACTCGGTAGATTGTGTTTAAGTCCTGAGACCAGAGCTACTTCTTTAATGATGATATTCCCAAGATTGATATTGCCATATCCCAATGTTTTTCCAATGTTGCCATCTCCATAAGAAACACTTGGGCCAGCTTTCTCCACAAAGTCTGATAGCAGGGCCTTATTTCCAGTCATATGTCCTGAACATCCACTATCCAGAACTAGGATATTTTTCCTGTTGCCCTGCAATCACAAAGACCACTAATGATTAGTCTTAAGGACCCAGACTTGCTTGGATCCTTTGGCCTTATCAAGTTTGTTAACATTTGCAGCGGGTTTAACATCAGAGTTTATGTTAACAATTTTCTTATCAGAACTTACACTATCAGACTTTGAATCAGAATTTACACTAGAAGGAATAATGGAAACTTTCTTCAAAGAAGGTTTTATTTGATAATAATCATAGTACAAACTATGATATTCCTTACAAGTATAAATGAAATGCCATAAACTACCACAATGAAAACAAGGATTTTGTGGTTTCCCCTAACAGACTGACTCTTAACTCCTGACTTTGAAGGTAAGGAGTTTATGTTCTTATTCTTCCTGCAACAAGAAGCCAGATGGTTATAACTTCCACAGTTATGACACGTTTTCCTAGGAGCTTTAGGAACAGGCTTGTAATTATTGCTTTTATTCACACATTCCTTTCCATTCCTATTTTTCCTAGGTGATTTTACCTTGTTTACATTCTTAACATCTTTCAGCTTATACTTAAGCTGCTTCTTAGTCATTAAGCCTATGTTTACTTCAGTTGTCTTTTCCTGTTTTAGTTTGTCAGAAGTTAATTCCACTTTAACTTCTGATTTCTCATCATCAGATTTTACAGTTACAAACTTAACAGGTTTTAACTTTGATTTTTGCTTGACAACAACTAGCTTAATTTCTACAGTTCCTTTATCATTCTTATCCTCTCCATAACCTAAGCCCTCTTTCCAATTTTCACTACTTAGCAAATTTTGAGTTGTTCTGCCAGAGTTAGTCCAAGTCCTGATAATCTCTCTTTCCTTTTCTAACTCAGTTTTTAGAGATTCATTCATTTTTAGCACTTCATCCCTAACATAAAAAGCATCATCTCTATCCTTCTGAGTTTTATGGAACATAACTAACTCTTTTTCTAAGAAATCATTTCTTTTCTTAAAAGCAAGATTTTCAGAAGTTAATCTTTCACATGTTAAAGTTTGATCTCTATAACTAACAAACATGGTTTTAAGATATCTTCTCAACTCATTAATATCATCAGTATGAAAAGCATAAGTAGTCTGAGGTACCTTTGTTTCAGCAGCTTCAGAACTGCTCTCAGCACTTTCTTTATCAGCATTTGCCATCAAAGCATAGTTCTCCTCACTTTAAGAGTCTGAGATGTCTGTCCAGCTTTTCTTCTTTATGACCAGAGCCTTGCCTTTGTCACCCTTCACTTTCTTGCAATCAGGAGATATGTAGCCTTTCTCACCACAGTTATAGCATTTGACATTGGTATAATCTCCTCTATCAGACTTTCCTCCTCTGCCCTCAGATCTTCTGAAATTCTTTTTATTAGAACTTGTGCCTTTCCTGGAAAACTTCTTTCCCTTCCTAAACTTCCTGTATGCAATCTTTGTGATCCCTTTCACCATAAGAGCACACAGCTTCATCATCTCCTCATCAGCATCAGTCTCAGGCAAGCTTTCAAAATCTGAGTCATCATCACTTTCAGAACTTGATGACTCAGTATCAGACTTTGTGAAAAGAGCTTTACCCTTGTCTTTCCTTGAGGTAGCTGCCTTGGGGGATTCTTCTTCAGCCTTAAGAGCAACTGTCCTTGACTTTCCTCCTTTCCTCTTGCTTCTTTGTTCCATCTCAAGTTCATGAGTCTTGAGCATTCCATAAATTTCATCAAGAGTTGTTTCATCAAGATTGTAGTTGTCTCTTATTGTTGTTACCTTCAAATCCCAACATTCAGGAAGAGCTAACAGGAATTTAAGGTTTGAATCTTCAAGATCATACTCCTTATCAACCAATGACAAATCATTCAAGAGTTTGACAAATCTATCATATAAATCAGTCAATGACTCATTAGTCCTTGAGTCAAAGTGTTCATACTCTTGAGTGAGTATTGTCTTCCTGTTCTTCTTAATTGTATCGGTTCCCTGACACCTTGTTTCCAGAGCATCCCATATCTCCTTAGCAGTCTTGCAGTTAATTACCCTGTTTGACATTACATTATCAATGGCACTATGCAGTAAGTGTCGTACCTTAGCATCCTTAGCAATTGATGTTATATCTTCAGCAGTATAATAACTCTTCTCCTTTGGTACGGTCTTTTCTGTTTCATATGTAACTGCAATAGCGAGCTTGGTTGGTTTGTGAGGCCCTTCCTTGATTCTATCAAGATATTCTGGATTTGTTGCTTCCAGGAACATGGTCATCCTCACCTTCCATATGGGATATTCAGATGGTCTCAGTATGGGAACTCTGATGGTCTCATACCGACTTTGAATTTGTGTCTTTGGTGGTTCTTCAGTTTTGGTAGGCTTAGTTGGAGTTTCTGTGTCAGACATGATTGTGTTTGGATCTTTAACTGTATGTGCGTTAACAGATAGGCTCTGATACCACTTGTTAGGTCACACACACTGTAGAGGGGGTGAATACAGTGTAAAGTACAATCAAATCGAACTTTAATATCTCAAGTAATAGAAAACAAACTTTATTAAAACAATAAACTCTGTTACAGTATGGAACTGTTACCTCTCAGTGATGAACAAATATCACGAGAGCTGCTAGGGTTACTACGAATAATCTTCTCGAATATGATAACACTTATAGTGTAAACCCTATGTCTGTGTTTATAAACTACACAGTTACAAGATAATCACTAATTGATATGGAATATAATTCTGCTTCCTAAAATATATCAATCAGATATCTTTTCTTCCAAGTATTCTATTCTTCATAGAATTCCTTCTTCATGCATATCTCTTCTTATGCTTATCTCGATCTTCTTTCTTTTAATCAGTTATTGTCCTTAACTGAATGTACTTCAGCACTTAAGTTCTGATATCCATCTTCTGATGATTATCTCCTGATAATATAAGTACTGATATCCTTAAGTCCTGACTTCCAGTAAGTATTGATTTATCCTGTTTAAGTAAGATCTGAAAACTAAACATAAATCATATTAGCCATGACATTATCAAACATATCCAACAATCTTCATCAACATTTACTTCCTGATCCATGGTTGGCAGATATATATTTACAGATTCATCAGCTTTTGCCTTACCCTTGAATCTAGGATCAACTTCCACCTGTGATTTGGACTTGGCCTTAGATGCCTCAGTATTTGTCCTCTCTTTGATCACAATGCCCTTAGGCTTAGGTGGTTTCTTTGCCGTGACTTGAGTTTTAGACTTTGACTTAGATTTGTCATTTTTAGCTTTCAGTCTAATCTCTTCTTCCTTCATACTTTCAATATCCATGCCTGGATTGTCCTTTAGGGACAGCCTTTTGGAGATCTCTTCATCAAGTTTCAGAGTTTGTTCATCAGAACTTATCATTTTAGTATCAGAACTTGTTCTTTGACTTATTGTTCTGGCTTCCCTTGATAGAGAACCCCTGCCTTGACTTAGACCTCTACTCCTTTCAGAGTTTCCCTGGTCTTCATTATCATCATCCTTACCCTTCAGTGGTTGATCAGTTGTGCATTTGTACTTAATTTACTTTCTCCCCCTTTTTGGCATCATCTGGTGGAAGCAGGGAGACAAGCAATTCCACAGAGTTTTGGATTTCATTGAGTTGGTTTTGTTGAGCAGCTTGATTCTTTAAAATATCAGATAGTTGAGCTTGTTGCTTTTATTGAGTCTTTTCTATATACTCAATGCGGTCAAAGGATGGCTTAAAAACTTTTTCTTGTCCAATGTGACATTCATGGTTTGCTTAGTCACTGTATCTTGAAGTTTGTCCACCTTGGCTTGAGTTATTGAGTGTTGACCTTGAAGGTTCCTGGTACTCAATGCAGTAACTCTGAGCTGTGCTTTGAAGTCATCATTCATCAGCATCTCATCAGCTTTAGCCAGGTGCTCAGCAAGAACATCTGCAATAGGAACAAAATCAACTTTGTTCCACTCCTTGATCCACTTTCTTCCTCTGTTAGTTTCACTCCAAGGAACTGGTGCATCCTTTCTCACAAACTTCTTAATCAAATCAGCTTTACCAACTGTTTGTGGAGGTGCATGTCCAGAAGGACCAGCTGCATCAGCATTTATGTTTGTAGCAGCTTCACCAGTATTTTCTTCAACAGAACTTGCAGAATCTTCAGTATCAGCATCTTTTGATAGAATGATTGTATGTGAAGCAATAGAAGATTCATCTACATGGTCATCAACATCTAGCAATGGAGTTGTTGGTGGAGTGTGCTGAGAAAGATGTGAAGTAGATGGAGCTTCCAGATACAAGACCAAAGGCACATCCAAGTTGTTGATATCAATTTCAGCACTTGTGCCTGGGTTTTCAGCATATACTGGAGAGTTTATTGGAGACACAAGAGGTGTAGGCATTGGAGTAGTCTCTGGCTCTTGGATTAGAGATTTATGAGCTTCATGAAGTTCTGGCTCAGCACTTGGAAGAGATTCAACTACAGTAGGTTCTTGTGCGATCAGAGATTCCTGATCCCCTTCCACAACTACTGCTTCCATTCTTTCTTCAGAGGCTGATTCTTCTACAGCCCTCCTTGCTCTTTGCTTTTTAAGTCTCTTAGCTAATGGAGATACTCTGGGAGCTTGATCACCAGAGTTTAGCTTTCTAAGCCTTTTTAGGGGTTTAGAACTCCCAGATTCTTGAGCTGTCTGAGAAGAGACCTTCTCAGCTACTTCAGCAATAGGTTCTGATGGATGAACCTGTACCTCATCATCAGACTCATCTCTTAAAATCATCTTCCTACTTTTCTGTTATGCTTGAGGTACTGTCTTAGTCCTCTTTGCTTTAGAAGAAGAAGGCTTCACCTGATGATGTGCTGATGGTTGGTTGGCATGTTCTGATGTGTATGTTTGTTGAGTGGTAGTAGTATGTTCTGATGGCTATTGTTGTTGTTGTAGAATATCAGGATATAATACAGAGTAAATATCAGCATCAATATTTACAAGGGCTTGCTTTATTGCTAAAGGAATTCTAAGGGGCCTCGGAACTTTCTTTTTGTTATCAGCAGTTAAAAGGTCAGTAAAAGCCCTTTTTGCTAACCTAAAAGGTTCTATGTGTTCACCTGCTAGTTGTGGTTCATCTGATGTGCAGTAATTGTAAATTAACTGACAGAACCTAGCAAAGTAAACTATATTCCTGTCCTCTTTCATTCTATCTCCTATAAAACATAACACAGTATTGGCATAATCAAAGTGAGACTGGTTTAGGAGAGCATACCCAATTTGTTGAGTCAGAATCAGAATTGCGTCAAAATTTGAGCATTTGTTTGCGAACGCCTTGGTGATGCAATCGAAGAAAAAGCTTCATTCTCTTCGAATATGTGGGCGTTTTAGTTGGCCCAACTTTGCCAAACTCTCCTCATACCCTAAATTAGCCATCATTTGCTGTAGCAATGGCTCCTCAACAGCAGAACTGAACTGGAAGTTCTCAGGTAGATGTAGAGCTTTCCTGACTGTTGCCGGAGTAACAACGTACTCCACCTCCTTTGCTGTAAAAATGATGCTTGGAGTCTCATCCTTACCACCATCATCATAAAGTCCCGTTCGCCAGAACGTCTGAACTTGAGTTCCAGATAAAGTGGATGGCTGCGTCAAAGCGAACCCTATTTCACTGTGAGCCAAGAAGTCATGAACAAAATGAAGTTTCGATGTAGCGTCACTCTTGGTTAGAATGGCAGTGTAATTGTTGGGGAAGAACTTTGCTCCATTAAAGATTAGATCCTTGGGTGCCATTGAAAAAGAAGTGAGTAATAAGAATGCCTGAAAGGTGTTTGGTATAATGCCTGTGTAAAAACCGTCAGAGAATATAGAGAGAATAAGAGAAAAGAGAGAGAGAGAGTATAAAATACAAAAGTAGATAAAAGATTTAAAATCTTTTCTCTCTTTTACTTATACACGCCACTTGACAGCATTTAAGACGAAGTTAAGACAATAGTTAATGGGCACAGGAAATAAGTAATGATTACTATGCACATGCAGTTTTTCAAAAAAAAAAAATGTTCCCACTAAACAAATGATTATGACTGTCTTTATCTCACTTAAACAAATATTCTTTTTAAAATAGAATTGTTCAAGTATTGACCAAAAATAAATACTGTCACGTAAGCATCATAACTTGATTATTATAAGAATTTAAAGGTCATCAGAATATGACTTCTGTACTAAAAAATTGAATGTTTATTTCTGTAATTCTTCACACAAATACTGATATGGTTTCCGCAGAACTTAATCATCTGAACTTCCATCAGAACTTGTCCTTAGAATTTATGCAACTGACACTTAAACTGTTCATCTAAAATAACATTGATCACCACAGTAATTTTCATCATTCATATGGAGTGTAAGTGTGTGCTTTAAGCTAAATATCAGACAAAGAGTAAAGTCCGATTCACTTCAGTACATCTTAGAAATAAGGCATAACTAAGAACTTTGCTCAAAATCTGTCATTAGTCTGAAGTCTTGTATGAGTCCACCTCAACTGTTTTGTGCTCATTTTATGCATCTTTTGATATTCTTTTTCACAGGAGCTCCTCAGTGTAAGTGAGTCACAACTGCTTATCAGAATTTATACTATTATCAGAGTATTTCTCCAGTAATCAGAGAATGTGAAAAGTCACCAAAAAATATTTATTTTGTTTTTTCTAATGCATATTACTTAATACCAGCAATGCACTTGGGTCTTCCCTTCCACATATATTTTTCTCTAGATCTCAAAGGAGTACCTGATATTTATTTATTTTCTTTACTTTTTCTTTTGATAAGTGAGGCTTATCAGCACTTAATACATCCATAAGATTTACCAACATCAGAACTTAACAGATAATAAGAACTATCTAGTTTTTGACTTAGTAATAAGATACACAAAGTAAACCTAACCAAGCTCAATATCAGAATTTGCTTGTGTTAAAAAATTTCCACATAAATAATTACTTCAAACATGAGATTTTTAGTATATTAGAGACTACTAGGTCAGCATCTAGCACAGTTATCCTCCTTGGATTGAATAGTCACATAAACATTCATATCACTATCAGAGTTTAGAAATTTATATCAGACAACAATCAACACTTAGGTAAATTTCAATTTAAGCACAAATTACATAAAGATAGTAATATCTGTAAATACCGATCATAAGGTATGATGTATCAGAACATAAACTAAACAGATTTAGAGAAAGAACCTGAAACCATTTCAAGTTCATTTACCAATCTTGTAAAAGTAGCTTCACACAGTGGTTTTGTGAAGATATCTGCTAGTTATTGATCTGTTGGAACAAAATGCAATTCCAATGTACCTTCCATCACATGCTCCCTTATGACGTGGTACCTAATGCTGATGTGCTTTGTTATTGAGTGCTGAACTGGATTACCTGTCATAGCAATATCACTTTGATTATCACAGTAAATGGGTATTTTAGAATATGTTAACCCATAATCCAGTAACTGATTCTTCATCCAAAGAATTTGTGCACAACAGCTTCCTGCAGCAATGTACTCTGCCTCTGCAGTTGATGTGGAAATTGACTTTTATTTCTTGCTAAACCAAGAAACTAATCTGCCTCCAAGAAATTGGCAGCTTCCACTTATGCTTTTCCTGTCAATTTTGCACCCTGCAAAATCTGCATCTGAGTAACCTATTAGCTTAAAGTCTGATTCCCTAGGATACCACAATCCTAGATCAGCTGTACCCTCAAGGTACTTGAAAATTCTTTTCACAACTGTTAAGTGAGGTTCTCTTGGATCTGCTTGAAATCTTGCACAAAGACAGGTAGCATATATGATATCAGGTCTACTTACAGTTAGATAGAGTAGTGAGCCTATCATACCTCTGTAATCAGTAATATCTTGATACCTTGACTACATTAACTTGGAAAACCTTTTATAAAATCTGTCATTTGTAGAACCAAAAATGATATCATCAACATATATCTGCACCAAAAGTAAGTCCTTTCCATGGTTGAGATAAAATAAAGTTTTGTCAATAGTTCCTTTGTTAAATCCACTTTCCAGAAGAAACTGAGCTAATATCTCATACCATGCTCTTGGAGCTTGCTTAAGGCCATAAAGTGTTTTATCAAGTCTGTAGACATGATTAGGAAATTTTGAATCTACAAAACCTGGAGGTTGGTCAACATATACTTCTTCTTCCAATTCTCCATTAAGAAAAGCACTTTTTACATCCATTTGAAAGACTTTAAACTTTTTGTGAGCAGCATAAGCCATAAATATCCTTATGGCTTCCAATCTAGCAACTGGCTCAAATGTTTCATCATAATCAATTCCCTCCTGTTGAGAATATCATTTTGCAACCAACCTTGCTTTATTTCTTGTAATTATGCCATCACTATCAGTTTTATTTCTGAACACCCATTTTGTACCAACAACAGATCTATTCTTTGGTCTTGGCACTAGGGTCCAGACTTTATTTCTTTCAAATTCATTTAACTCTTCATGCATTGCTTGCCCAATCAGCATCTTGAAGAGCTTCTTCCACTTTCTTTGGTTCAGTCCGAGAAAGAAAAGAATGATAGAGACATTCATTTGATGTTGTTGTTCTAGTATAACACCTGCTTCAGGATTTCCAATAATCAAGTCAGGTGTATGTGTTTTAGTCCACTTTCTTGCAGACGGAAGGTGATCTCTAGAACTGGATGCTCCCCCATGATCTATGCTGTCTCCATCAACATTTTCTAATACTCCCCTTGAAATTATGCTCTCTGAGTTAGATCCTTCAGAATTTAAGTTTCCAGAATTATCAGAACTTGATGAATCAGAACTTGAAGAGCCTGTTCTAGGTTCTGATGCTTCTTGAGATGTGGTTGGATCTTCAATATGCCCCCCCTGCACAGGTGCATTTTTCTTTGGAGGAGTCACCACAGTTTCAATAACATCAGAGTTTAACCCATCAGAGTTTGCAGTATCGGGATTTAGACTATCAGAATTTACAGAATTAGAATTTAAAACTTCATTCTCAAATCTCAGCTGATCATGATCATTGAAATCTTCAAGTCCAGTAATCTTCTTATCATCAAAAGAGACATTGATAGATTCCATGACAGCCCTTGTTCTTAAATTGTAGACTCTGAAGGCTTTTGTGGAAAGTGGATTTCCAACAAAAATTCCTCTATCAGCTTTTAGATCAAATTTGGATAGCTGTTCAGGATGAGTCTTAAGAACAAAACACTTGCATCCAAATACATGAAAATACTTCAGATTTGGCTTCTTTTTCTTCACCATCTCATATGGTGTATTTCCATGCTTGTTGATAAGTGTTGCATTCTGAGTAAAACAAGCAGTCTGCACAGCTTCAGTCCAAAAGTAGGTTGGTAACTTTGCTTCATCAAGCATAGTTCGTGCAGCTTCAATAAGAGTTCTATTCTTTCTTTCAACAACTCCATTTTGTTGTGGAGTTCCAGGATCAGAGAATTCCTGCTTTATTCCATGGTCTTTGCAGAACTCTTCCATGATCAAATTCTTGAACTCAGTGCCATTATCACTTCTTATGATTTTCACAGAGTCTTTGACCAATTTATCCAGTTGTTTGACATGATCAATCAAGATAAATGCAATTTCACTTTTTGTGTGCAAGAAATACACCCATGTGTATCTGGTAAACTCATCTACTATGACCATAGCATATTTCTTCTTTGCAATATACATGACATTCACTGGACCAAATAGATCAACATGTAGTAGGTGATAAGGCTCAAGAATTGAAGATTCAGTCTTGCTCCTGAATGAAGATTTTCTTTGTTTTGCCTTTTGACATGAATCACAAAGGCCATCAGGAGCATATACTGATTTTGGCAGTCCTCTCACAAGATCTTTCTTGACTAGTTCATTTATATTGTAAAAATTTAAATGAGAGAGTTTCTTGTGCCAATCCCAGCTTTCTTCAATTGATGCTCTGCTTAACAGACATATTGCAGAACCATCAGAACTTGTTGAAAGCTTGGCTTCATAAATGTTACCATGCCTGTATCCCTTCAGAACAACTTTGCATGTAGATTTGCTTACAACTTCACAGTGTTCTTCAAAGAAATCCACATGATAACCTCTGTCACGGATTTGACTAACACTCAGCAGATTGTGTTTAAGTCCTGAGACTAGAGCTACTTTTTCAATGATGACATTTCCAAGATTGATATTGCCATATCCCAGAGTTTTTCCCATGTTTCCATCTCTATAAGAAACTCCTGGGCCAGCTTTCTCCACAAAGTCTGATAGCATGGCTTTATTTCCAGTCATATGTCCTGAACATCCACTGTCCAGAACTAGGATGTGGTTCATGTTGCCCTGCAATCACAATAACCACTAATTATTAGTTTTAAGGACCCTGACTTGCTTGGATCCTTTGGACTTATTAAGTTTGTTAGCATTTATAGCGGATTTAACTTCAGAGTTTATGCTAATATTTTTCTTATCAGATTTTACAGTATCAGACTTTGTATCAGAACTTACACTAGAAGAAATAATGCTAACTTTCTTTAAAGAAGGTTTTATTTGATAATAATCATAGTACAAACTATGATATTCCTTACAAGTATAAATGGAATGCCATAAACTACCACAATGAAAACAAGAATTTTGTGGTTTAAACCTAACAGTCTGACTCTTAACTCCTGATTTAGGAGGTAAAGAGTTTATATCCTTATTCTTCCTGCAAAAAGAAGCAAGATGGTTAGAGTTTCCACAATTATAGTATTTTTTTCTAGGAGCATTAGGAACAGACTTATAATAATTGCTTTTATTCACACCTTCCTTTCCATTCCTATTTTTCCTAGGTGGATTTATCTTGTTTACATTCTTAATCTCTTTCAGCTAATACTTAAGCTGTTTCTTAGTCATTAAGCCTATGTTAACTTCAGTTGGTTTATCCTGTTTTAATTTGTCAGAAGTTGACTCTGCCTTAACTTCTGTCTCAATATCTTTCATCTGTTCAGAATCAGACTTTACAGTTTTAGCTACAATCTTAACAGGATTTACCTTTGGCTTAGTAGTCTATTTAACAATGATTGGCTTAATTTGTTCAGTTCCTATTTCACTTTTATCATCTCCATAACCTAAGCCCTCTTTCCAGTTTCCACTACTTATCAAATTCTGAGTTGTTCTTCCAGAGTTAGTCCAAGTCCTGATAATCTCTCTTTCCTTTTCTAACTCAGTTTTTAGATATTGATTCAATTTTAACACTTCATCTCTAACATAAAAAGCATCATCTCTTTCTTTCCGAGTTTGATGGAACATAACTAACTCTTTTTCTAAATAGTCATTCCTTTTCTTAAAAGACAGATTTTTAGAAGTTAACCTATCACATGTTAATGTCTGATCTCTATAGCTAATGAATATGGTTTTAAGATAAGATCTCAACTCAGTATTATCATCAGTATGAAAAGCATAAGTTGTTTGAGTTACCTTTAACTCAGCAGCATCAGAATTGCTATCAGCATTTGCCATCAAGGCATAGTTCACCTCATCTTCAGAATCTGAAGTGTCTGTCAAGTTTTTTTTCTTTGTGACAAGGACCTTGCCTTTGTCTCTCTTTCCTTTCTTGCAGTCAGGAGATATGTGGCCTCTTTCATCACAATTGTAGCATTTAACATTTTAGTAGTCTCATCTGTCAGACTTTCCTTCTTTGCCTTCAGATTTTCTGAAACTCTTCTTATCAGAACTTCCACTTTTCCTGGAAACCTTCTTTCCCTTTCTGAATTTCCTGTAGGCTATCTTTGTGATACCCTTCACCATAAGAGCACACAATTTCATCATCTCTTCATCAACATCCATCTCAGATAGACTTTCTGTTGTGAATATGTTGTGCACTTGATGATTACCTAAACAAAACATCTAAGTAGATTTTACTTAGTGAAATAATGTAGCACTCGACGGATAAGAATTATAGTCCCGACGGATAACTCAGTTTGAGTACCGACGGATGAGTAATTTATTATTCATCGAGTGAGTAGCTTATATAATGATAAGTTTGTAGCACAGTGTTGTATGCACCTTTGTATAGAATCTGTAGTAGCATATAAGTCATGTTGACTTTAACTAGATATGCAGAATAGGTTGATTAACTGTACATAAGCAATGTCTTGTAATTTTGTATAAATGAAATGAAGTCAAGTGCCAAAATAGCTATCAACGGATGCTTAACAAAGCTTCGACGGATGATCAAATGACTTTCAATGGATGTTCAAAATAGCAGTCGACGGATGATCAAGTAAGTCATCGACGGATGATCTGAAAGTCGACGGATGATAATATCAAGATTCTAACATCAGTTGAACAGTGAAAGCTGACACACAGCCGTCAAGATTGGATACAAACACTGTGGAAGCCCATTAACTGGGTAATAAAGGACGAAAAGCAGCAAAGATCAAGACTGTTAGATTTTATATTTATTCAGTTCTTTTGACTTTGTAATCTTGGTAATATATATAAACCAAGAGAGTAGCAAATATAAAATAACTAAGAAAACTAAGTGAGCTTAGAAACAAACACAGAGAAATCTTTGTAAGCACTATCTTTAGCATTTCTTGTGTACTTAGTTGTTCTATCTTGTAAAAGCAGCTGTGAGCATTTCTGCACACAGAGTTCTCTCGATATATTAATATATATCTCTGGTGGAATTGTTTAAATCCACCAGAAAGTTTTTAAAGACTCTTGTTTTTAATTACTCTTGTTTTGATTCATTAAAGTTTATATTCCGCATTGTGCTAATCAAAACAGATATATCTATAATCGAGTTGAACATTTTTATTTCAAGAAAAAGATAAAGAATTCCATTCAACCCCCCCCCCCTTCTGTAATTCTTGCTATATTGTTAAGGGACTAACAATTGGTATCAGAGCAAGCTCTTAATCTACAAAGAGTTTAAAGATCAAAACAATTCAGTAAGATGAACAAGAAAGATGTTGGAATCAAGATTCCTTTTCTGGATAAAGATAATTACCATCATTGGAAGGTAAAGATGCATCTTCATATGCTTTCTCAAGATGAGGCCTATGTGGACTGCATAAAAAGAGGCCCTCATATTCCAATGAGAGCTGCAACAGGAAATGAACCATCAGTTCCAAAGCCAAGGCATGAATGGTCTGATCCTGATCTTGAACAAGTCAGGAAAGATAAAAAGGCCATGAACATTCTGTTCATTGGTGTTGGTGCAGATATGTTTGATAACATCATCAACTGCAAGACTGCCAAGGAAGTTTGGGACACAATACAGATAATTTGTGATGGTACTGAGCAAGTAAGAGAAAATAAAATGCAGCTCCTGATTCAGCAATATGAGCATTTTCACAATAAAGAAAGTGAGTCACTCACTGACATTTTTAGTAGATTCCAAAAGCTACTAAATGCTCTTAAATTGCATGGAAGAGTCTATCAGACTAAAGACTCCAATCTGAAATTTCTCAGATCTCTTCCAAAGGAATGGAAACCAATGACAGTCTCATTGAGAAACTCACAAGATTATAAGGAGTTTACTTTGGAGAGACTGTATGGCATTCTGAAGACCTATGAGCTTGAAATAGAGCAGGATGAAAGAATGGAGAGAGGAAAGAAGAAAGGAGGATCCATTGCACTAGTTGCTGAACTGGAAAAGGAGAAGGAAGTGAAGATGGAAGCTGTGGAATCAACTTCAAAGGCCTGTGAAAGCAAGGGTAAAGGGCTAGCTGCAGAAAGTGAAGATTCTTTGAGTCAAGATGACATGGAGGACATTGATGAGCACCTAGCATTCCTTTCAAGAAGATTTGCCAAGCTCAAGTTCAAGAAGATTTTTGGAGCTGCCAAGCCAAATAGAAACATGGTGGATAAGTCAAAATTCAAGTGTTTCAAATGTGGCTTGGCAGGGCATTTTGCAAATGAGTGTAGAAAGTCAGATTCTAGTAAGAAGAGATTTGAGTCTGTGGATTATAAGCAAAAATACTTTGATCTACTCAAACAGAAGGAAAGGGCTTTTATTACACAAGAGAATGACTGGGCAGCTGATGGTTTGGATAAAGATGAGGAGATCAGCTATGTCAATCTAGCCCTTATGGCCAAGTCTGATGAAACAGAGACAAGTTCCTCAAGCAATCAGGTAATTACTACAAACCTTGCACATTTATCTAAAGCTGAGTGTAATGATGCAATAAATGACATGTCTACAGAATTGTATCATTTGCGTGTTACACTTAAGTCCCTCACTAAAGAAAATGCTAAAATCAAAGAAAATAACTTTTTTTTGAGTGAGAGGAATAATGTGCTTGAGTCTCAGTTTGTTGAGTTTGAGAAACTAAAAATTGAGTGTAGAATTGCTAAGGAGGAATTAACTGAGTCCTTGAAAAAGGAAGAAATTTTAAAGAAGCAGCTCGATCGTGAACAAGAGGTGATTAAAGCATGGAAAACATCCAGAGATGTTCATGCTCAAATCACCACGGTTCAAGGAATTGAGTCCTTTTGTGATGAAGCCTGGAAAAAGAATAAGGAGAAACTAGAACCTATTTTGGTAGATGGATTGCTGACAGATGTAGACTCGACGGATGATGAGGACTATCCGTCGGATAACAAAATGTGTTATCCGTCGAATGATAAAAATCCTCATCCGTCGGCTGTGAACAAACCCATTAGTAAAGCCAAATTAACCAAGCTAAATGAAAAGTATGGGTCTGTTTCCAAGAACTTTGTTTCAGGGGAGTCAAGTCAAGCCAAGAAAGGGAAAAAGGCTAATGTTGGTCACATGACTGTCAAACAGTTGAGTGACAGACTTGAGAAGATAGAGGTAAAAACAGAAACTAAAAGGAAAAACAATAGGAATGGTAAAGTAGGGATTAACAAACATAACAACTACACACCTGACAAATATGCTCCTAGAAAAATCTGTGTCAAATGTGGTAGTGTAAATCATTTGTCTGTTAATTGCAAATCTGCCATGCCTACTCCCATGTCTGTTCAACCTCAATTCTCTAACATGAATGCCATGCCTCCTATGCCTGTCAATGCTATGCCTACACAGAACATGAATGCACAGTTTGCTAATATGCCATTTGCACCTAATCCATATTATGCTGTATACAATATGCCTCAAATACCATTTAGTATGCCTTACTGGAATAACATGTTTGCACCAAGCATGCCATTTCCTGTTAGCCTTAACATGCATAATAATTCTGTAGCATCTAGTGGTTTCAAAGGCCCAACCCAAATAACTAAGGAAGAATCTGAAATTCCTAAGTCAAATGAGTTAAAACTTAAGAAACAGAAGAAGAAAGCTAACAAGGCAGGACCCAAGGAAACTTGGGTACCAAAATCAACTTGATTTGATTTTGATGTGTGCAGGGAAACAGAAGGAATCTTTGGTACTTGGATAGTGGTTGTTCAAGACACATGACTGGTGATTCTACCCTGCTCACATAGTTTGAAGAGAGAGCTGGCCCAAGTATCACTTTTGGACATGACAACAAAGGTTATACTGTGGGATATGGCTTGATTTCAAAGGACAATGTCATCATTGAAGAGGTTGCCTTAGTGGATGGTCTCAAACACAATCTGTTGAGTATCAGCCAGCTTTGTGATAAAGGCAACTCAGTAACCTTCAACAAAGAAACCTGTGTTGTGATTAATAATCAAAACAACAAAGTGGTTCTCACTGGTGTGAGAAGAGGAAATATGTATCTAGCTGACTTCAACTCAAATAAAGCAGAATCTGTAACTTGTCTTCTCAGTAAAGCAAGTCAAGATAAAAGTTGGCTATGGCACAAGAAGCTATCACATTTGAACTTCAAGACCATGAATGAGCTGGTAAAGAAAGAGCTAGTTAGAGACATTCCTCTGGTGGAGTTTACAAAGGATGGACTGTGTGATGCTTGCCAAAAAGGGAAGCAAATTAAAGCATCATTCAGGAAGAAACTTGATTCAGCAATTGAAGAACCTCTGCAACTGCTTCACATGGATTTGTTTGGACCAATCAATGTTTTGTCAATCTCAAAGAAAAGATTTTGCCTAGTAATTGTAGATGAGTTCTCAAAGTTCTCAAAGAAAAGATTTTGCCTAGTAAGGCAAGTTAACAATCATCCTGATTTCAAAGTTAGAAGAATCAGGAGTGACAATGGAACTGAGTTCAAGAACTATGTCATGAGAGCATTCTGTGAGGAAAATGGGATCCTACATGAGTTTTCAGCAGCAAGGACTCCACAACAGAATGGAGTAGTGGAAAGAAAGAATAGATCTCTTATTGAAGCTGCAAGGACAATGCTTGAAGAATCAAAATTACCAACATATTTCTGGGCTGAAGCTGTCAACACTGCATGCTACACTCAGAACATCTCTCTGATTAATCAAGCAAAATGCAAGACACCTTATCAATTGTTCAAGAACAAGAAGCCAACTCTGAACTTTCTTCATGTCTTTGGCTGTAAATGCTATATTCTGAGAAATCAAACTGATCAAAATGGGAAGTTTGATGCTAAAGCAGATGAAGGAATTTTTGTTGGATATGCTGTTGGTAAAGCATATAGAGTCTACAATCTAAGAACCAACATTGTTGTTGAATCTATATATGTTATGTTTGATGATAAAAAGATTGAAGGACTAAAAGATGGAGATTACCATGAGAGCCTCAAATTCGACAATGTTGAGATGGTCAGTGAAGAAAGTGATGATGAAAGTGATCAAGAAACAGTGTCTAAGGATAATGCAGACAAATTTACTATAAATGAAGCACAAAACTCAACATCCGTCGAGTTACATAATGCTTCATCCGTCGGAAGGCAATCTGTATTATCCGTCGGAAGACAACCTGCCTCATCCGTCGGTACTCAAAATTCACCATCCGTCGGGTTATCTAAAGGAGCAGGAAGTCAAGGCAGATCACCCATGGAAAGCACCCCAATTTCAAAGCAAAAATCCACAAACTCAGGGGGAGTTTCTAGCAATCAAAACTCAATCACACATCAAGACAACATTGAGGTCTCTTCATCTAGGGCTAATCTACCTCAACCAAGAAAATGGACAAAAGATCACCCCTTTGAACTGATTATTGGTGATGTTTCTTCCAGAGTTCAAACCAGGAGAGCAACTCAAGAAGAATGTCTATACAGCAGCTTCCTGTCTAAGGAAGAACCAAAGAAGGTAGAAGAAGCCTTATTAGATCCTGATTGGATTTTAGCTATGCAGGAGGAGCTAAACCAATTTGAAAGGAATAAAGTATGGAAGCTGGTACCCAAGCCTAAAGGAAAGAATCCAATAGACACCAAATGGGTATTCAGAAACAAGATGGATGAAAATGGCATAGTAGTAAGGAACAAAGCAAGATTGGTTGCTAAAGGCTATTGTAAGCAAGAAGGGATAGATTTTGATGAAACATTTGCTCCTGTTGCAAGACTTGAAGCCATCAGAATCTTCTTAGCCTATGCAGCCCATGCCAATTTCAAGGTCTATCAAATGGATGTCAAAAGTGCCTTTCTGAATGGAGATTTGGAGGAAGAAGTGTATGTAAGTCAACCTCCTGGCTTTGAAGATCCTAATTTCCCAGAGTATGTCTACTATCTATTGAAAGCACTTTATGGACTGAAGCAAGCACCTAGAGCCTGGTATGACACTTTATCAAAGTTCCTTTTGGAAAATCACTTCACAAGAGGTACTGTAGATAAAACTTTATTTTTCAGAAATGTGAATGGCTCTAGCATACTTGTTCAAATTTATGTAGATGATATTATTTTTGGCTCTACAGATGAAAAACTTTGTAAAAAGTTTGCCAAACTGATGTAAAGCAAGTATGAAATGAGTATGATGGGAGAACTAACTTACTTTCTTGGTTTACAAGTTAAGCAAGTCAGTGATGGAATATTCATTAGTCAAACTAAATATATTTTTGATCTTTTAAAGAAGTTTGATCTGATGGATTGTACATCTGCAAAAACTCCCATGGCCACTGCAACTAAGCTTGAACTAAACACTACTGAAAAGTCTGTGGATATTTCAAGTTATAGAGGCATGGTTGGCTCACTTCTGTACTTAACAGCCAGTAGGCCAGATATAATGTTTGCTACATGTTTGTGTGCTAGATTTCAGGTTGATCCTAGAGAGTCTCATTTGATAGCTATTAAAAGAATTTTCAGATATCTCAAAGGAACACCAAACCTTGGCATTTGGTATCCTAGAGATTCTGGTTTTGATCTAACTGGTTATTCAGATGCAGATTATGCAGGTTGCAGAATTGATAGAAAAAGCACAACAGGAACCTGTCAATTTTTAGGAAACAAGCTCGTGTCCTGGTTCAGTAAAAAGCAAAATTCAGTTTCTACTTCTACAGCTGAAGCTGAATATATTGCTGCTGGCATTTGCTGTGCACAGATTTTATGGATGAAAAATCAATTGCTAGACTATGGTTTGCAAGTTGAAAGGATTCCTATTTTCTGTGACAACACAAGTGCAATTGCCATCACTGAAAATCCAGTGCAACATTCAAGGACAAAGCATATAGACATCAAGTACCATTTCATAAGGGAACATGTAATGAATGGTACTGTAGAGTTACATTTTGTTCCAAGTGAGAAGCAACTTGCAGATATTTTTACCAAGCCACTGGATGAATCCACCTTTTCTAGGTTGGTAAGTGAGTTAGGTATGCTTAATTACTCTTGAATTTATCTGAATTATTCTTGCAAGTTGAAAAGAAGCCAGAAATTTAGTTGATTTTTAGTCTTGGATGAAATTTTGGCTGAGTCAAAATTTGTCTCTCGACGGATGACCATTATCCATCGCGTTGAGTCATCCGTCGACATACAAATTGTAAATAAAAATTAATTACTTTTCTGGAATATTTTAAAGCTCGACGGATAACATTTTATCCTCATCCATCGAAGTGTCTAAATCTTAACCGTTAATTCCCTGAACATTATCCATCGAGTATACTTACAGTTTATAAGCATTACACGACGGATAATGGGTGGAATTTTTAAAGTTTATTTTAAAACGGTAATTTTAGGCAGTTTCTATTGGGTAATTTATTTCTCTTTATTATTTTTATCCGTTGAGTTTGAGCAAAGTATAAAAGCCTATTTCATTCTAATCATTTTCTTTTATCATTCTCAAATTCAACTGTCTTATTTCATTCTCTCTCAAGCAAAAATCATCTTTCTCTTCAAGATTTTCTTCCCTAACAATGGCACTCGTAGTAAAGATCATGTCACAGACTGGGTTCATCTATGAGAAGAACAACTTCACTGCCTTGGTCAATAAGGGGATTCAGCAATCTGAAGACTATCATAAGATGATGGACTTCGTGAAGAACTGCAAGTTAAGTTTTGCTATGCTGGAATCACCCACAATTTATTGTGAAGTTGTTGAGGAGATGTGGACAACAGCAATCTATAACTCTACTGACAAAACCATCACTCTGACCATCAATGGTAATGTTTTCTGTATCAATAGTGATGTCATAAAAGCATGTTTCAAGATTCCTGATAACAATGTTACTGCACCATACACTGACACTGATATTGTCAATATGCTAAATTCCATTCATTATGCACTTCCTACTGCAAAACTAAGTGAAATTAGAAGACTAGGTCTTAGGAAGGAATGAAGTTACTTATGTGATGTAGTAACTAAGGTCTTTTCTGGAAAAATCAGTAATTTTGATTCTGTGAACATTTCCATGCTTAACATGCTATACATGCTAGTTACAGACAAATATTACAACTTAAGTGATTTGGTTGTGTATGAGTTAGGTTATAAACTAGGTAACTTAGCCAAAAGAGGAAAGAATATTTACTATGCTAGATTTTTTATGCTTTTGGCTAACCATCTTTGTGAAGAGATTGTACTTGAGAACCCAACCAACAAATTAGCGTGTTGGGTTCAAGAGAGAAGAATCATTGCAGATTTGAACAGAGCCAACCATCACAAGGATGTGCCAATGTTCTATTTTCCTGTAATGCTGGCACCTCAGGTAAGTGAGGTAAGTTCATCTACACTCTCAACTATTCCAATCCCTTCTATTTCTTTGACTTCAGGCATAGCTATGGCAACTGTGACAATGACCAAACAGTTGCCTACCAAAGCTGCCAAAACAACTGCAATTCTTAAATCTAAATCAAAGAAAACCCCCTCTGGTATCTCTCAAAAGGTACCAGTTGAAAATTCTACCAAACACAAAGAGGGGAGTGTGAAGGAGGGTAAGATAGGTGAGGGAAGGGGTGAACATCAAAGAAACCCCAAGGATAAGGTTGGAGAGATAAGTGAGTCCCATCCTAGCCACACTGCAGTTTCCCAACAAACTGTAGTGCTTAAAAAGGACAGAAGCTCACTTCTAGCTGCATCCTCCCAAAAGGATGTGGCTATTGAACAAAGCTCTTATCCAAGAGCACAAGCCAAGAGGGTTAGGGACACAAGCCTACACCAAACTTACACTAGAAAGAAGAAATCCAAAACAACTGGGGATACACATGACACACACTTAGTACAAACTGGTGCTAAAGACACAGTTCCTGCACCTTCTCAAATTCAGATTGATGTGGCTCCAATAAATGTGGAGTCACAGCCAAAATCTCTCTTGATAGAAGCCACCGAAACACAATACTCACCAACCAACTCACTGGAAGTGGACATGATAAACACTTCAATTCCTGATTCCCCTTCTTTAACTCTGTTGGGGAAGCCAAAATCTAGTGCAAGTGAGCATCATCTTTTAGATGATTTGTTGGCTCACTTGCAATTCTTTCTGATTCTATTGTGACATCTGTGCCTCAAATAACTTCAATCAACACAGAGTCAACAATAGTTTCTCTTCCCACCTCATTCATTTCTACTCTCTCGATGGATATTGCTCATCCGTCGAGTAGTGATTGTATCCCGACGGATAAGCTTAACAGCAATTATCCGTCGGATAGCTTTACCACTCACCCGACGGATATCATTTATCCGTCGAGTGTCTCTGCACAACTTCAAACTTCAATAATTTCAAGTGCAGAAGATTTGGTGGTAATACAATCACTCTTAGGACTGAGAGAGGAGAGTGTATTGAGTGAGAGGCTGGGTTGCTCCCAGGCAAAAGGAGAGGAAAATAGTGAATCTCAGCAATCCATTCATTCAGGATTGGCAAAAGTGAGTGAGAGGAGTCCCACCTTAGTAGGTGAAGGTGAGGGTGTGAGGGTGGGGAGCCAGGGTGAGACCCTGATACAACAAAAGAGAGAACATGAGAGAAAAGCAGGTACTGGAGCAATAAGGATGGAGCCAGCCATTGCTAGTGAGTCAATGATTGTGGATGATGCTGAAAAGGAAAGACAATTTCAGCAACATTACAAAGCTGTAATTGATAACATTTCCTTGGATGCTGACACTTTTACTCACCCTGTTTCAGCCTATCAACTGTTGGCTGCTCAGGGCAATGTGGAGGCAGAGCAGATTTTACACTTAGTGCACACCACAGAATCTCTTCAAAGAGATAAAACTGCTGTCAACAGGATGCCTCCTCAAGCTGGAGAGCCATCTGAAGAATTTGGAGTAAATTCTGATGATGATGACTCTAGTTCTTTGAATGGAAGCATGAACTTAGGGGGAGCTGAAGGCCAAAGTTCTGCTTTAAGTTTACCTGAATGGGCATGGGCAAAGGACTTTACACCAGGACAATTTGAGGTGTCTTTGGTAAGACAAGTAACAGCTATTCAGCAAGCCCTTCAGGAAGTTTCAGATGCTGGTACCAAGGCTGTTCTTAAAGCTCATCTAGACTCCTTGCACTTAAGGAAGATCCAACACTCCAGAAAGAATATCAGTGTGGATGAATTGAAAAAGGAGATAGCTGACTTAAAGACATACAACTCTGAGAAACTGGATTCACTAATGCCATATGGTACCATGCATGATTTATTACAAAGGTTGAGAAGAGAATCAGATTCTGAGAAGAAGATAGCCAAGCTGGAGACCAGAGTTCAAGTTATTGAGAATTCAGTGGCCCTACTTCTTCAAAATCAACAGACTCAGACAAATCTTCTCATGCAACTGGCTAAAGCACAAGGCCTAACTCCTTCACTTGATGATAACAAAAAGGGGGAGAGAGAATCAAGTAAGGGGGAGAAAGGACCAACTAAGGGGGAGAACATTGTAGTTCAAATCAGCAAAATAATTGTACCTTCAATTACTATCTCCAAGCCACCAGTTGCAGATGGTATAGATCTTATAAATGCAGCAGCAGCAAGTTTGAAAGATGCTGATAAAGAAGAGTTGACTCTGATCAACTGGAAAAAGATTGATGAGGAAATACAGAGAAAGTTTCAATTAGTCAAGGAACCAGATCAGTCAGCAATCCATCACTCTCATGTCAAGCCAATCAATGTGAATGAGATGAGCATGAACTATCTGGAGAAAGGACAATCTTCCTGCATCAAGACTACAAAGGCTGAGATAATTCTTAAACCAAGGGCAAACTATCCAAAGTCATCTTTGAAGAACCCTATGGATACTGTGTATGAGACACCCAAGCCTGATGAAAAGAAGCTTCTGTCAAGATCTATTCTTCTCTACAAAGATCCCGCTGATTCAGCCTCAAGAGAGAGAATTGCAAAGATATTCAGAAATGGGAAGGAAATTTGTGTGGTAGCTGGACATCCACAATTTGCTCAAGCAAAGGAAGAAGAAAAATCCAGATTGAAGCAGGAAAAGAGGCAAGTTGCTCTAGATGCAAAGAAGTCTAAACAAAAGAAAGAACAGTTTGCTATCTTGACCAAGCTACAGGCTGTGAACTCTTCTCAACAAATTCCCTCTCAACCAACTCAAGCTACTGGATCAAAGAAGAAGATTGAAGAACAGAAGAAATCTCCAAGAAAGAAAGAATTGGCTAAAAGAACAAAAAGAAAGTTGGATATTGTTAACAAGGAATTGGAAGATCAATTTCCAATGGAATCCACTAAAGCTGAAACTCAAGCATCAAACCCCTCTGTGGTATTTGAAGACATAAGGGTGGTAGACCCCTACAGGAACATACATGGAGAGCCTATTGTGCCAAAGGATGAGCCAATAGAGTGGGATAAATTACCAATTCCTGACTTCAACTTGCCAATTCTCACCAAGCCAAGAAGGACAAAATCAAGGGCAGTCAAGAAAGTGAAGCTGTCACCTCTCAAATCCAAGACAGTAGTCAAAGCTCAACCCAAGATCAACAAGGAAGACTACTTGTACTTGTGTGACATCAAGGAATTTTCAGACCTAAACCTTTATCTGGAGGAGCTGGATGAGGTAAGGGCAATTGATGCATACAGAAACCTACCTGAAAGGTTGGTATTCAAATACAAAGGAGGAAGGGAGATTTAGTGGCCTCTTCACAGGATACTTCAAGAAAGCCAAGCTGTGTTGATCAAAGTCTATTCATCCTTCAAGAAAAACTTTGGGTTTAATGTAACTGCAAGAAGATTAGTATTGAAGAAGATTGAAGAGCTAAGGAGTGTTAGAGCCAAAGATGCACTACCCAAAACTCTTATCATCCCATACACAGGGAGAAGAGTGCATCTAAGGCCCTACTGGCTGATGGAATTCATGGATGACAAGGGTGTGAGAAGATTCTTCAGACTAGAAGACCAATTGAGTATCTCTAGCAATGAGACTCTTTTGGAAATGCAAGAAATGTTAGATCTCTCAGAATCTGATGAATTAGAATTCCACAGACAGCTCCAGAATCAAATTGAAGAAAACAACAGAAAGCTTGGAAGAAGATCCAGACCTTCAAGAAACTAGAAAAATCGGCTCAGGCTAGAGGAGCATCTTGAATTGACTGTGAGCCAAACCTTGTATACCTTGTTTAAATTGAAGCACTTTCAGTTTTATCTACTTATCTTTAAAGATATATGTTTAGGATGTTTTGTTATCATCAAGTGTCTCTTAATTTATGGCTACAATTCCAGTAGACATAAATTGGGGGAGATTGTTGTGAATATGTTGTGCACTTGATGATTACCTAAACAAAACATCTAAGTAGATTTTACTTAGTGAAATAATGTAGCACTCGACGGATAAGAATTATAGTCCCGACGGATAACTCAGTTTGAGTACCGACGGATGAGTAATTTATTATCCATCGAGTGGGTAGCTTATATAATGATAAGTTTGTAGCACAGTGTTGTATGCACCTTTGTATAGAATCTGTAGTAGCATATAAGTCATGTTGACTTTAACTAGATATGCAGAATAGGTTGATTAACTGTACATAAGCAATGTCTTGTAATTCTGTATAAGTGAAATGAAGTCAAGTGCCAAAATAGCTATCAACGGATGCTTAACAAAGCTTCGACGGATGATCAAATGACTTTCAACGGATGTTCAAAATAGCAGTCGACGGATGATCAAGTAAGTCATCGACGGATGATCTGAAAGTCAACGGATGATAATATCAAGATTCAAACATCAGTTGAACAGTGAAAGCTGACACACAGCCGTCGAGATTGGATACAAACACTGTGAAAGCCCATTAACTGGGTAATAAAGGACGAAAAGCAACAAAGATCAAGACTGTTAGATTTTATATTTATTCAGTTCTTTTGACTTTGTAATCTTGGTAATATATATAAACCAAGAGAGTAGCAAATATAAAATAACTAAGAAAACTAAGTGAGCTTAGAAACAAACACAGAGAAATCTTTGTAAGCACTATCTTTAGCATTTCCTGTGTTCTTAGTTGTTCTATCTTGTAAAAGCAGCTGTGAGCATTTCTGCACACAGAGTTCTCTCGATATATTAATATATATCTCTGGTGGAATTGTTTAAATCCACCAGAAAGTTTTTAAAGACTCTTGTTTTTAATTACTCTTGTTTTGATTCATTAAAGTTTATATTCCGCATTGTGCTAATCAAAACAGATATATCTATAATCGAGTTGAACATTTTTATTTCAAGAAAAAGATAAAGAATTCCATTCAACCCCCCCCCCTTCTGTAATTCTTGCTATATTGTTAAGGGACTAACACTTTCAGTTTCTGAATCCTCATCATTATCAGAACTTGATGAATCTGAATCAGACTTTGTGATGAGAGCCTTTCATTTGCCTTTCTTTGAGACAACCACTTTGGGGACTTCCTCCTCAGCCTTAAGAGCAACTGTCCTTGACTTTCTCCCATGCCTCTTGCTTCTTTGATCCATCTCAAGTTCATGAGTCTTGAGCATACCATAAATTTCATCAAGAACATAGTTGTCTCTCACAGTAGTAGACTTCAAATCCCAACTTTCAGGAAGAGCTAACAAGAATTTTAGATTTGAATCTTCAAGATCATATTCCTTGTCCACCAGTGACAGATCATTCAAGAGTTTGACAAACCTGCCATATAGTCCAGTTAATGACTCATCAGCTTTTGAGTCAAAGTGCTCATACTCTTGTATGAGTATAGTCTTCCTGTTCTTGATTGCATCAGTTTCCTGACATCTTGTTTCCAAAGCATCCATATCTCCTTTGAAGTCTTGCAATTAATTACCATGTTTGACATGACATTATCAATGGCACTATGCAGCAAATGCCTTACTTTTGCATCCTTGGCAATAGATGAGATATCTTTTGCTGTATACTCACTTTTCTCCTTTGGTATGGTCTTTGCTGGCTGATCTGCAACTACAACAGAGAGCTTGGTTGGCTTATGTGGTCCTTCATAAATTCTGTTAAGGTATTCTGGATCTGTAGCTTCCAGAAACATAATCATCTTTACTTTCCATATGGGATACTCAGAAGGTCTCAGCATGGGAACCCTAATAGTCTCATATCCACTGTGGATTTGAGTCTTTGGAGTTTCTTCAGTTTTGGTGGGCTTGGTTGGAGTTTGTTCTTCTTCAGACATGATTGTTTTGGATCTTTACTGTATTTGTGTTAACAGATAGGCTCTGATACCACTTGTTAGGTCACACACACTGTAGAAGGGGGTTGAATACAGTATATAATACAATCAAATCGAATTAAGAACACAAGTATGTAATAAAGAATAATCTTATTAATAAAACAGTATTGCAATAGAACTGTTCTCTCTCAGCGATGAACAATATCACTAAGAGCTGCTAGGGTTACAATGAATAATATTCTCGATAATGATTAACACTTCTAGTGTAAAACCTATGATGTGTTTATATACCACACAGTTACAAGATAATCTCTAATTGATATCAAATATAGTTCTGTATCCTAAAATATATCAATTAGTTATCTTTTCCTCCAAGTCTTCTATTCTTCATAGAATTCTTCTCCATGCATATCTCTTCTTGTTTTAGTCTTGATCTTATTTCCCTTCAATCAGCCGCCTTCCTTATCTGAAAGTCTTCTTAAGTCCTGATATTATCTTCTGATGAATATCTTATGATATCTTAAGTTCTGATAACTTAAGTTCTGATATCTAACTTGACTTCATTATAAGTACTGATTTCCAGTTAAGTCCTGATTTGTCTTGTTAGTCAAAATCTGAAAACTAAGCACAAATCATTATTAGACATGACGACATAAATATATCTAACAAGAAAGAATTGTAAAACTTATTAAGGAAGACTTACGAAACTTACTAGTGAAGAACTACGATACTTATAAAAGAAGATTTAGATAACTTCCTTAGTAAGACTTGTCAACCAACTTCTATAAATAAGACCTTCATTTATTATCACTGAAATATATTGAAATACAATACTCTCTTCAATTTTTATTCTCTCTATACGTGCAATTATTAAGTTATTCATAATCAAATAATTCAAGTTTTAGATACGTTATTTACAACATCCATACTATATTATAATAGACGAAACATTAAAAGTTTGGTAGTTGGTCGGTCGGTACTAGCTGAAATTACTTAATTACCCTTAGTTAATTATTTAATTCTAATTACCGGGTCAATCAATTCCAATTATAATTGATATTGAAGTCAACTTCCTCTATTGATTTACCAATTTCAATTCTATTTGATATCGAACTCTATATTATTATAATTTATATTAAATTCAACTTTTTCTACCAATTTAAATTTTAATTCATATCAAGTTTTATATTATTCTAATTTATTACTTCGGGATAAATTAAATATAAGCAAACTAAATATAATTTTTAAGATTTAGTTTATATATAATGTGACTCGGGTTAAGATAAAAAATACTATCAACCCCCCTAAAAAATTATAATAATGAACTTGGATAAAAAAAATAATATATTTTACCTATACATGATAAAAAAAAATACATTATACAATTGATTCATACTAACACAAAACTAAAATAAAAATACAATTCGACCAACAAAAATAAAATCATATATACTAATTATTCAATCTAAAACAAAATTATCTTATCGATTCAGACTTTAATTTTTTTTTGAAAAAACTCAAAATAATTAGTTTGATTTGGTCGGTGTATTGGGCATTGAGCTAAAATAATATAATGTAAACCACTGATCCGAGATAAATCAAATTAATATTACACTAAGTATAAGTATAATTCGTATTCTATTCAAATGAACTAAAAAAATAAATCTATCTATACTTACTATACTATAATAACCGGAATGGGGTATAATTTGGTTCAACGGTTATTCCCTAATTTTGGTTATTAAAAAAATAAATAAATAGTGTTATATATCCACTAAACTACTAAATTATTAAACTAATACATACATAGTCTACTTATCATAGTAAACTACAATCACAGATTATCCTATTATAAAAAAAAATATTATATATCAGCTAAACTACTAAACATAATATACTTATCATACTAAACTACGACCACATTATCCTATTAATTTTATTATAAATTTAAAATTGTTATATAATTATATAAATAATTTTAAATTATAATATAACGGGATTAATAAAATTTTTAAATATTAATGAGCACGAATTTAAGCTAGTTTTATTAATACTTGGAAATGGAATACTAAAATTTATTAATTTAAGTGTCGCTCGAACCCGGCTTAACCAAAGAAAAAACCGGTGACTCGTTGACTCGACTGCAAAACCCCTCCTTTTCATCACGCACAGTCTCTGCTGCAAAACTCTCCATTTCATTTTCACATCTCTAGGGTTTGTGCTGTATCAAACGAGATCACAATCGCTAGCCATGGCTAGATACCTAGGGTTTCTAATCCTCATACTCTCTATTTCATCGATCTGCGTATCAGCATCTTTATTCTATCCGATCTCCGATGCTCACCGATCTGCTGCTTCCGAGATCTTCACGTTCTCCGATACGAGGTCAATTATAAACCGCTCTTCAATTTGTGTACTTGAATGTTCATTTTTATGTGCAATGCCTATTGTTTTTTTTTGTAGTGTGTTAATTACGTGTTTTAGATTGATTGTTATTATTTCATCTGATGTTGTGATTGTTTGTTTTCGAGCTTTTTACGCAAGGTTTATTGTGAATTGTAGGTGACTGGTTTGTATGTATGTGATGTGTTTGTGTGTAATGCAGTATATTGTGCTGATTGTACACTTGATCTGATTTAGTAATTCTTTGTCTACCTTTTTACGGAAGGCTGATTTTCAATTGCCGGTAATTGTGCGTATATAAATGATGTGTTTTGATATCATGCTTGTGAAATGATCCGATTCAGTATATATTTGTTATGATTTGGTTCAAAATATTTATATTTGATATGATTTGGTGATTACTTGTTTAATTTTTGATGGAAGGTCAATTGAAGATCCTAGTTAAATGTTTATGTGTATGATGTGCAATGCATATTTTTTTTTTTAATTTTGTGCTTATTATATGGTTTAGACTAATATGTTCCAACTCGGTATTTACTTGTTTCCGGACTCTTTACATTTTCCAGTGCAAGCCAATTGCAAATCATAGTTCAAATGATTATATGTATATGAGGGATATATGTATAATGCAATTTATTTTCGAACCTTGTACTTTTCATTTGTGCTAAAATAGTCGTCTTTTGATCTGATTTTAAAAACTTACCTGCTTTGAGTTCTTCAATATTTCTTATAAAAAGGCCGATTGCAAATTTTTAGTTTAATGTTTATATATGTAAATACCTGTAGTTTTGTATATTATGCGTATCATCTGGTTGTTTGAGCTATCGACATTGGTCTAATCCGGTAATTACTTGCTTGCATTGACAGTGAATATTTGATTCTTGATTTTGTACTTTGTCTTAAAATTGTGAGTATATTTGGGATTGTGTTTCTTTCTGTCTATTATCTGTTTTTTAAATGATGGTTTCACCTTTTTTGGTACGTTGGAGTTAGTGTTTTCCCTGGATTTTGGATATACATATAGCATTATACTACAATTAGTATCATGTGCATTTCACGTTTTGATTGCTGACATGAACACTATAAAATTGCGGATGTTAAAAGTTTGCACATACGGTATACCTCTACTATATTATTAGCTTATCTATTGATTGTGTCTGAAATCTTCGAATTGTTTCATTTATTGATTATGCTCAAACTGTCTCATTTATTGCATTAAGAGGCGGTACTTAAAACTTATAGTAGAATGTTGCCTAACGATTTATTTGCATCCCTTTTGTGTTGCAGTCTGGAAGCAACATATGAGGCTTTAGCAACATTTGAAGTTCTTGGGATTGGAGCAGAGTCAGATGTAAAGACTTCCACATGTAAATCTGTGGTTGATACTTTGTCCTTGCCTACTTCAACTATGAAGGATTTGTTCTTTGGGCTGCGAGTTAATAAACTGTTAAAATGCGAGCTTACTGATGGACATTTAATGGTATATCTGATTCGATCTTTTGAACTGTGCTGTTATCATAAAATTTGTTGCAAGTGAGATCTTATATGAGATATCTCTACTCCTAGGCTATCACTTTAAGAATTAAAGATTCAGTCAAGGATGCAAACTCTCTGCTTGACTTTTATTACTCGATTGGAAGTCTGATAGATATTAAGGTAATCTGCATATCAAGATTGTTTCAAATTCTTCTGGTTCTATGTTGGAAGTTTGTTGTCCATCCTATTGCTATCTTGATGGATGTTCTGATAATATATTGTTGAAGCTTCCAAGCAATGCTTGTTTGTTACTTAATGTAGAACCTGGTGCTAATTTTCAATAATCTGCAGGGTCAGACATCTGAGGTTGATGTAACTCTTGAAAATGCTGATGGAATTTTTAGATCTATAAAGGTTGATGTACCTCAATCTTGTGAAAATTTTAATTCTTAGTAACTTATACATAGCATTGTGAGCTGAGATGGAGTTGATGTTTAAATTATGGCAGGCGCTTAGCCAAAGTGATGGAAAGTGGCGCTATAGTTCTAACAATCCTGAATCTAGTTCCTATGCTGCAGGTAACCTATAGCTACTACTAAGTAGTGGAATCTTTTCCCTCCAGACCTCTTTCCAGATATTCGATCCCCGCTCACACACATTTCCCCCTAAACTGTTACACTTCACTTATTCCTTATTTTTTTAAATAGATCGTAATCATTCTTATATTTATACTCTCTCGGTCCCACCCATTTGTTTACATATTGGTTGGATGGAAGTTAAAAAAAGAGATGAAAAGTGAGGAACGTGGTCGGACCAATCAATTTATAATAAATAAAGGGCAGTAGATCTAAAAAGGCTGAGAAAGTGGTGCAAAGGCTACGTTGAATTTTGTAGTATTAATTTTAATTTCTTGTGTATTTTTAAATAGTTGTGTTTGTGTATAATACTTTTTCTTTATATTGATCTTGCAGGATTAGCACTTGAGACCCTTGGTGGAGTTGTTTCTTTAGCTTCCTCTGAAATTGATGAGTATTTGGTAACATAGTTCCTTTCATGCGATAAATGAGCTTGTCGCATTTTTTCTTAAGTTCATTTAATTATCAGAGAGCACAGTAAATATTTTTTTGGCTGTCAAAATGGCCAGTAATGTAAATATTTATTGTCTTGCTTCTCACGAATAAACCGAGTTGATAAATGTAAGAAACGATAAAGTTTCTATGTGTATAGATTAATATAGGTTTTGTTTTGTTCTCTGATCGATTTCTGCCAAGATAAATATGATATTGATGCAGTGACATGATACCTTATGCTAGACTCACGCCTATATATTGTCTGCAATATTATACATACATATATAAATATATATGTATGTATATTTAATAATAACATAAAACAAAATAGAAATGAGATAACATAGTATTGACTAATATAATAATCATATAAAAAATAAAATGGAACATTATCGGTATTGATGCCTACTCACGGAGAAACTTGCAAGGAATACAAATCACATAATTGCGAATCACATAATCAATTAGATTGCATGAAATTTAGTCAATGCACTGTGACATTTTTACTATATATTTAATTTATTAAAAGAGGAGACTATTAGGCATTATTACTGGACTCAGCACACTTGAGTTTAAAGGAGCAAAACCACCCTAGCTACTCAAGAGTGAAATATTACGATATGTCAGTGTATATGATGACTGTATATGATGACTAATGGTGAGTGGAATATTCTGTAATATTTATCAAGAGAATCCTTCCTATATATTGGAGCACCGTTTATTTGGGTAATGCTATGTTTGTTATTAAAAAGAACATTTGAATGACTTCTTTTTTCAAGTTATCTGAGCTAATATGGTTTTGCATCTCCTGTTGGTGCTATTTGTATCATGCTAACTCGCATGTAATGTTTTCATAATATGACAGATTACTACAGTAAAAAATGATATCATGAAGCTCTTCGACAGTATTGAGAAGTATGGTATGTTAGCCATCCTATGCTATATTCTGCATTTCCTCCTTATACTTTTTCTATTTTATTGTTGGTTATGTATGTATGGAAATAATAATGTATTGTAGTCTGTATACGTGAGATGGTTAAACGTAATGAGGATATATGTTTCAAGGTGTTCATGATTAGACACAACAGATTCTACTGTACTCACTTACCATGTGAAGTGTTCAAATGAAAGCGAGTACATAGATTCTACTGTATTCACTTACCCCCTTCCCCAACATATTTACTTATATACACCGGCATATAGGGCTCAAGATCATAAAGAAACTTGTCTTTTTTTTTTCTTTTCTTAGTGACTGAGGCTAAAGATGGACATTAAGGCTTCAAATAAAATAAAAGTAACTTGATGGAATAGGGCTGAGTTTTACAACTCTTGACATTCCTCCACCCCATCCTCTGTACCCCTGCCCTAAAATACGGGGAATCACCATGTGCGCACCCCTGCACCCTTCCACACTCCCCTACCCTGCACGAACGGATACGCAGTGCATCACCTCCCAGGTGAATCCCTGTTTTCTAGCTGTTGGGGGAATATTTTTGTCAAATTCAGAAGATGGGGCATAATACTTTGACAAGAAGCTCGTCGATGGTAGTGCCTTGCGGAGGCCAGGATCCTTGTCCAATCTTTATTTAGATTATATGCAATGAAAAACATGCATGCTCGATCTTTAATATTTAGGGCACCTGTGCGATGGTATGTTTTTCAAATAAAAGAAAAATTCCATTGAAATAATATGCGACATGTCATATTCCAGATGATGGGGCCTACTACTTTGATGAAAAGCTTCTTGATGCTAGTGGTCACCACGGCCCTCTTTCTGCATCCTCGTCAGTCGTCCGAGGGCTTACAGCTTTTGCACACGCGACATCTACAAGTTTAAATGTATGCTCCATGCTAATAGGTCTACTAAAAGCTTGCTGATATCTCAATGATTCTTCCCGAGCAGCCTTTATATATGCCCTTCAAATTTGCAGCTTCCAGGGGACAAAATATCTGGACTGGCCAAGTTTTTCCTTGGTATTGGAGTTCCTGGAAATGCAAAAGACTTGTATTATCAAATTGATGGACTGGCTTGCTTAGAGAGTAACAGGCAAGTGATTAACTATTTAATTTAATTGTCCCATTGGTGTAGTTCACTAGAATCAGTGATGTTATCAAGTCATGAACTACATTTTGCTTTGCATACTTGCACTAGCATTGTCTTTCTGCCTAGTGCGAGTGCCAGAATATTGTTAATAGTGATACTTTGAAAGATTAGTTTGTAATTTTCTTTTGTTCTGTCTGTTGGTTTTCATTTCTTACATCGGAAAAATGCTTCTTGCCACTATTTTGCTTGTACCTGCAATTTGTCAACATATTAATGGATAATCATTCTGTCACAATTATGTTAAACACTTTCTTGATTTGCAGGGTTCTTATCCCTCTCATCCAATCAATTCAGTCAACCGTAATTTCATATACAAGGAATGACAAGCTTAAGGTTTGTTTCTGAAGTACATAAAATAATTTAATAGTGGAACATCTGTTCAACACTTTTTATAAATTTGTCTTCCTGATTTTTTTACTAGTATTATTTATATACTCCCTCCGTCCCTCCCAATTGTTATCGTTTCTCAGAGAGTGTCCGGCATGCACTTTAAGATGAATAAAAATTATAGTTCAATATTTCTTTTTCTGAATAAAAGTTTAAACGTTCTATTTTTATTCAGAAAAAGAAAAATTTAAAAAGAAGTTATAGAACTATACTTTTTATTCACCTCATGCGTGCATGACATTCTTTTAGAAACGATAACACAATTGGGAGGTACTGAGGGAGTATATAATATTAATAGCATCTTGTAATTTCGTGCAATCTGTGGGGATTATGATTGTTAATTGTACAGTAACGCTATATCACTATATCTGTGCTAGAATATTAATAACATCTTGTAATGTCGTTTCTGATATTAAATTATGGCATCTCATCAGGTGAGGGTGACTACAGTGCTGGGATATGCTGCACCACCTCTATCAGTAAAACTCATGCAAGTGTTTAGTTCTGGTTCAAAGGACGCATCCATCATTGACCAGGTTCTACATCTCAAATTTATCTAGATTTTGTTTTTTGCTTTTTTTTTTGTGGTTATGCAAGGAAAAAGCCAAATCATGTTGGTAAAAAATCTTACTATTGGCTACCATTCGATATGCTCTTATGCAGGAACTCACTTTCGACTCTGAAAGTGGCATCCATATCTTGGAAGCTTTGCCAGAAAGTGTCGATGTTGGAAAGTACACCTTTGTTTTCGAAGTAAGGCGGCTATTTCATTTGTTTTGCACTCTGTAGCTCATGTTTTGGTTTACATATATATATATATAGATGTCATGTTTTCTTGATTTCTCTAGATTGTGCTTCATGATGCCGAACTTAAGAAAATCTATGCTACTGGAGGTCGGACAAAAGTACCAATATTTGTGACAGGGGTTATGCAAGTTGACAATGCAAAAATTGCAGTGCTCGACAGCGACCTTGGAAGTGTGGAAACTCAGAAAAAGTATGTCTTTTACTTCCTCAAGTCAAGGCATATTATCACCGAATTGTTGTTTGATGAACATGCTGATTGAATTAAAGAGTGCTCTTATTTTTAACACGAAGATATATGTTATTTTTTGTTTTCCTGTAAAATGTCTATAATTGTGTTGTACGTACCTTCTCCATAACAGGTCAAAATTAATGAATTTATAATTAACTTATCCAGTGTATTGCTTCTTAATGCTAAAACAAGTCATCTAACTGGTATTATAAGAGTTATGCAGGCATGAGCTTTGCTGTAACAGTTTCAACTAAACCTAGCATGCGAGTCAGTAGTCAAATGTCTACCTTCTGTCCTAACTCAATCGTTCGAGAGAGGCAAAAGATATTTTTCTCACTTGTAACTTCTTCACAGTGTGATGGTTGAGTGCATGGTTTTATCTTTCCTTATATTTTAGTATTTATGACCTGGACTTTAGAAGAGAACCTTCGAAAGTGATGATATTTAATAAAAATAGTTATTGTGATAAACTGATAAAGAAAAATTATTGATAAATATTTATATGATAGATTAAGTTGGGGTTTTACTTCTCCTGCTTGATACATGGAAATGAGTAACTATTACTATTATATCTGTAGCCTGAATGAGCATCATTCATTACGAGGATTTAAGATGTATAATTCACTGCATTTTTATGTTGGAAAATAAGTTTTGATGTATTTACTGGAAATGACCATCAATTTTCAAATGCCTGAAACACATTTCATATCGAGTCTTTGGCATTATACTTTTAATTCGTTAATGTATTGATAAGTTTGGGGATTAGATATGAATCTTACTTGTAAAATATCTTTAGTGTTGGTGAAGGCTAGCTCTACAAAGCTTAAAAAATTGGATTTTGGTTACCCTTGGAATAGAAGTACAAAATTCACAATTATTGATGAAAGTAAAGTCCACGATAGTTGTGAATTTAGTTTCACACTTAACAACTTGCGAGTTTTGTCTTTTTAGTATCTTTGTTCTTCATCTTGTAGCCTCCATTTCTTAATTAGTGTGTAAACTCCAGTGACTTTTTTTTTGTTGGCCAAAGCCATTTTATCAATCCATGAAAATTATCTTCACAGATGGAACAACTATGAAATTCTGTACTATGAAATTCTCTGAGAGATAAGTCTCACCAATCTAGTTCTAATTTGTGTTTATTAATTAGCTCATTAGTGGTCTTTTATCTCTTGTCATACGTTTCTAGCCACGAAGTCGTTACGTTCCTGTTATCTTCTCGATCTGCACACTTGTACCTATTCATTATTGGTTTAAATGCAGTATCTTCTAGGACTAGAGTTGGTTCACTTTAAGTATGAAAAACCCAGTAATCTGCTACGTCCTTAATATACAACTGTACAAACCTAATTATCTTTCAAGGAAAATAGAACAATGTTCCTATAGGTACTAGCTTAAAGAGTATTTGAGGAATAACGCAGCTCTGGACCACAAGTCTCCTTTTACGATTCTGTTATTGATTGCTGATGAAACAACTTTTTGTTTAATTACGGTTTTGAATAGGTTGGCAGCGCGAAATGTGGTAACTTGATTTGTTGGATGGCATGTTTCCTTAACTTTGTGGTTCTATGTCAACTTTCATGTTATATATTAACTCCAGTGTTTAGCTTCATTCGTTTAGTTTTAATTGTAAGTTTGACAGGATAATCTTTTTATTATGCTATATGTAATCATAGGTTGAGCTTTGAGGAAGAGAACTCTGTCTCCTTGTCAGCAAACCACCTTCAAAAGCTTCGTGTATCCTTTCAGCTATCGACCCCTCTTGGAAATGCTTTTAATCCTCATCAGGTTTTTAATACTTGTTTTGCATGTCAAGTGACCCAGGTTTCTTTCCATCAAATGAAGCTTTTTTTCTAAAACTATATTATGATCTCTCTCTATTTTAGGCCTTCCTCAAGTTGACACACGAGACAAAAGTTGAGCACATATTTATGGTTGGAAGCTCGGGGAAGCAGTTTTCGGTAGTACTGGTAAGTTCTTGTTTGGATATTTTATAGTTCTTTATACCACTCGATAGAAGTAATATATTTTGTCAGATGGTACTGGCTTACCAAAGTAGGTGGGAAAAAACTGACTTATGTAATCTTATTTTCATTGCATTGCTCTGAATCTAGAAATATGACCAGGAAAAATTGATATGTTTTCAGCAGTGCTATTATGATCTTAGTTATATTTTAGTAGATTTAGTTAATGCTAAATATCCGCTATTCTTTTCATTGCTCTAACTCTAATTATATGACAAGGAATGGGTTATATGTTTTCAGCAGTGCAAAATGGTGATATATTTTCAGCAGTGCAACTATGTTCTTAGTTATGGTTCATTAGATTTACTTGATGCTAATACCAGTTAATCTCTTCATTCTAGGACTTTCTTGGTCTCGTGGACAAATTCTTTTATCTCTCTGGTAGATATGACATTCAACTAACAGTGGGAGATGCTGTCATGGTAAACTGGTTGTCTAATCTATTACTTCCTGCATTTTTTTACTAGTTTACTCAGTATCTAGTGCTGTTTCATCATTCAGGAGAACTCTTTTATGCAAGCTCTTGGCCATGTAGAACTTGATTTGCCAGAACCACCTGAGAAGGCAACCCGCCCTCCTCCACAATCCGTGGATCCTTATCTCAGATATGGGCCCAAAGATGAGATTTCTCACATTTTCAGAACCCCAGAGAAGCTTCCACGACAGGAGCTCTCACTTGCTTTCTCAAGCCTTATTTTATTGCCCTTCATTGGCTTCTTAGTTGGGGTTAGTATCTAGTCCTCCTTTTGATCGATATGTCTCAGATTTTGTAGTGATTTGAGTTTCAGTTTTTCAAAATATATTCGTTGAAAGGAATGGATTCAAGAACTCTACCCCCCAAATGTCAAGTATATGTTCCTCTCAATTTCAAACAAAAGAAAACTCTATGCCAGCTGAGACCATCAGTTATTATGTTAAAATTCATTTCTGCTGTTTTGAAGGACTAGCAACTATTTGGTCATCCATAAATGCCATTTTCTTGAGCAACTCTGCTTCAATTAAATAAAAAAAAATTGGAGTCAGGTTTATTAAACACTCTTTTTTTTTCCTCGCAGTTATTATGGCTTGGTGTGAACCTGAAGAGTTTTCCTACATCAACTGTTCCTGCCACTTTTGCCATCCTCTTCCACGTGGGTATTGGAGCTGTTCTCTGTCTATACGCCCTCTTCTGGATAAAGGTACATCCTTTACTAACACTTGATTTACATATGTTGAGGACTTGAATCAATCACCCAGTTCGAATATTTTCATACAACTACGTAAATGGAGTTGTTGATAGGCTGGTAGTTTATTAAAGAGGTGATTAGGAGAGGACAATTGTTCCATTTTGATATTAGATAATAAAAGGGGAGATGGACACGAATTAACTGCCGGTGCCAGGTACGCAACTGTAAGCTGACTGGTATTCTTTCATGATGCATCTGCAGACATTGGCAGTGTAGATTCTGCTTGCGTATACAATAAACTAATATATATTATTCACTGAATCGCTTCCCTACTCTATATTATTACTTCTGCTGGACATAGTAAAACCTTCACCTTCCATATGGTTTACCTACAAGGCTACAACCAATAATCCATATGGTTTTGCAGCTGGAACTGGCACCATTATCACATTGTAATCTGTAAATACCACCAGCAGTTCTCCACCAATTATTACCTCAGGTCCTCGGCCACTAAAACTTGCGGATGAAAATAAGACCTTGATGGGTTGATTTAAAATTTAAATGTAATCAAAGTTGAAGATTAATGTTGGTTTCCCTGTTGGAATGTAATGTAGTTTTGTGGGGTGGCACGTTGGTGCATTCAGATATTGAATGTGGACATGTTTGAGCGAATGAGTTGTTGAGTCCAATAATATGCTTGTCGTGATTTTTTAATAGGATTCACTCTTTCAGGGATATGAAAATTAATACGGACACTTGTAATTATTATTCTCAAGACGCTTTTTTACTAAATGAATATTATAATTTTATCTTCGCTTGCAGCTGGATCTTTTTACAACATTGAAAGCACTTGGATTCTTGGGGATCTTTTTGATGTTTGTGGGACATAGGACTCTCTCCCACATTGCCTCGACTTCAGCCAAGTTAAAATCTGCCTAAGCAAGATTCTGCTCACAAATTGGGTCATCCTTGTGGGGTACCTCAAGGGATACAGCTGCTCATATTTGCTGCAGTACACATACTTTTCAGTAAATTTTGAAACTGGACCATTGAAGATTTTGGTATGAGATTAAAAAAATATGTAAGATCAACACTAGATCAGATATCTAGTTTCAGTGACAATATCTACTGTTAGTCATCTTAGTGGTTTTAGTTGAGATTAAAGAAGTGCAGTCCCAACTTGAGAGTTTTTTATTTTTAGTTTTAAGAACCCAAGACCATAATACTACTTTACCATTAGAAGCATATGATGTTTACTTGTAGTTTTCTTACCCCAGTCAACATTTTATGTGCAAATTCAGGTTTACAATTACAGCTACAAGTTGCTCCTTTTGCACATTGTCCTCGTTTTTACGCGTTACGGATCAAAGAAACGACTTATGGTTATGGATGGTCTCCATCACGAGGCATAAATTTAAAATTAACCAAGGATAGGGGAATTTAGTCCAAGTATATTGTTTTAACGAGTATAGATTAGAGTCCAGTCAATTCTTAAGCTGTCCATAGTAGGTAAGCTCCTGTAGATTGTAATGTGCATCATTAGTTTGGAGTAAATGGAGTGGTAGCTCAGAGCCCGGGAGGCTTAAACCGAGTGACTTTTTGTTGAGCTGCACAACATTAAAGGAATACTGTCACTGTTTAAGTGTTTCTTTATATATATATTTTTATTTTTTTATTAATACCCTATATCTATATTGCTTAAAATGATTATACAGTATACGGGGGTCTACATGGTTCGAGGGTCTTTGATAAACCAATTTTTTTTTTGCACTAATGGTTATTTATCTTTTAGTTAATAAATTTAATTCTAGCACGTATTTAATTCATTTGAATTATATTAATATCTGACTTAGATTCAACTCTAACATTAGAGATAAATGATTCAACCTATACATAAAATGTAACTGGAGTATGTTCTTTTTGATTATATTTTATAGGTTAAATGATTCGACTTGTACATAAAATATAGTTGAAGTATGTTCTTTCCAATTATCTTTTACTGGTAAGTTCGGATTTCAATCAAATGTTTGTTCCCCCGAGTCAGATGACTAATAACAATTAACAAGACATAAAATGCTTCTAGGGAATCTATTGAATACAACATGTGATAGTAATTGATATGAAGGTATATTCAACAGACCTGTAGGGGGAATATGCCTGCTTTATCCTTCCCGGTCTCGCTCAACACCCAGTTAAAAATAACATCTATGAATTATTTGTGAAGTAATAATACCTTTTTATACATGTTAAAATATTTGCGTGTAAAATGTCAAAATTATAAACAATTTGTTACGCAGGGAGCACATATGATTAAACTTAAAACTCGACAAATGAATACACCCGGTATCCGAAATTAAATTATTTTTTTCAAGAATATTCATTTATTGAGGTTAAAGATTTATTTAACAAATTTATTAATTTAATGAATAATCAATTATCAGTTTTGCAATGTATATGTCTTGCCGATTATTCACTTAAAAGAAACATTTAATTGATAAAAATACACATATGTTTCGGTACAATGAATAATAGTCATAAGATTGTAAGCAAAATAAATAAGAAACGTTAATTAGATGAAATAATAAAATAATATTCTTTATATTAATATCTAGACAGTTCAGGTTGGACTAGTACAAGAACGTAAGTAAGATAAATTAATATCGTGAAAAAGAAGAAACCAAACAACGTCCAATTGTACGATGTATGCACTGAGGACGTTAGGGAAGATCACGAGCTCAAATTTGTAGCTTCTAAAATTCCCCACAGGTATATGCATAGCCAATAAACTGGTTTGTTACAATAAAATAATAGCGAAGTTAATATCAACTATCCATCCTATATACGTATAGAATAAGGAGCTACCAAAAATTGTTTCTTAAATTTGTCCTCAGGCGTAGGTTTATGGTAGAAGCGATCTGAGAAGCGTCATTTTCAACCAGGACCTCATCACCTTAAATCATTGATTTTTATGTTTGTATATAATCTATTCATTGTTTCTGTTGTCGACCATATAGGCTATAGCCATGCCATTCCTATGTCGGTAATCATTTTTTTTTAAAAATTTCTGATTTATGTTAGTTCTTGTTATCTAGCAAATTATTACTCTGTCTTACCCTAATGGTAAATTTCCCTTTTATTATTATAATTTTATTTTAAATGGTTCTCATTCAACTTCCCTCCATGTTTATTCATATTTGTCTCAGACTTAACACGTTCACATAATCTTTTCACATTTTAAAAACTATATATACATTTTCATCTATATAATTTCGACAGTGTTACTTGTGTATGATGATGTTGCACATAATTTTTGAATAAAATCTCTTAAATATTAAACTTTCTATGAATTGAATTAGAATTCTCCGCACTAGTCTCTATCGGTAAATTTTATGAAACTTCAAGTACACAAATGTAACGTCATATATAGGTAGGTATATCACTGTGTTACATTTTACGTGCTCTTTTTAAATATTTTTACAGTAAATTTGAAGGATATATAAGGACGAATCGTTGCTTATAACTTTCTATCTTCTTTATGAGTAAAAAATTACTTCCCGTGCTACTGAGATGTTTACGTTGCTATTCGTTTCGAGACTTTTATAAAATATAGTTTTATAATATTTTTTAAATTTTTATTTATTCAAAAAAAAATTAAAAAAAATATATTATAAAACTATAATTTAAACAAGTATTGAAAAGCGTGTCGAAAAGAAATATAAACAATACAGTGGGTATAGTTTATGTTTATAAAATATTGTAACGAGAAGAATAAAAAAATTGTGACGGAAGGGATTATAGTATAATTTCAGTTTTTCATAATTGGATTTAGATTGTTGAACAAGTCATCCTTTCTTTTGAGAATTGATAAAAAGATGAGACACAACTTTATGGTTTAGGCATATGGGGCTAGTCTAGAACTAGCACCATGACATCAAAGCAACTCTATCATTTTTCTTTTAACTTCAAAATTAGCCTTCCTCTAAGATTCTTAATCTACATATTATAATCAACTTTTTGTACTTGAATAATCTCAACTCTGATTGTAAACATTGATGAGATTTTAATCTAATTATGGAAATGCAAATGAGATATTCGAAAAAATTTACAATTATATTTCCCTAGATACATCCTGTACATGTTATCAACATGGCGTAATTAATTTTATCTGTTAAATATATATGTATGCATGATGTATTCATCCAATTTATTAAAAAATAACCAATAAAATTGCATTAACCCAGCATTAAAAACAGTTTTGTGAACGAATTCAAAAATATAGCATTTCGCATTTTATAAAATTGTATCTATGTTATCAAAAAAGAAGTCTGCTCTGACGATATGTTTCGAACTTATAAGTCAGCTTATGACTTATAAATCTATAATAACTTATTGACGAGTTTTTGTCGACCCAACTTATAAGTTAAATTTATAACTTATAATATTTGATAAGTTGAATCTAGTTCACCTTTTAAATGGAATCCTCAGAGTCCATATATGTTCTACAAGTAAAATATAGCTTAAAATATTGTAAAACATATTATTTTTTGACAAACATCACTATTCTATTAAAAATCTTGTAGATTGCATACATTTTACAAGTAGAATATTACACACATATATTATTATACAAAACATGTTTAGTTTGCAGAACATTCATTTTGCAGAACATACATATTGTACTCTAAATATATATGAGATTTGCATGATTTTGTTGAAATTATGCTATTTGTGTAACATGTTTTGCAAAATAACATGTTTTACAAGATATTTTATTTGCAGAACGTAGATGGAGTCCGAAGACTCCGACAAAAAGGTGAACTCCATAGAAGTTAGATTTTTCTCCTTTTTATTGACTTTATTTAAAAAAAAATATTTTTAAATGTTAATCTAATTGGAAATTAATGAATTAAGATAATTTTATTTAAAAATTATTTATTTTTGTTCATTTAAATAAGAAAATTATGACTTATAACTAAAATTACTCAAATACTTATATAGCTTATAAGTGTTCATTTACTTGTCATTTAAAAGTCACTTATTCATTTTAAGTAATGAATTATTTATTTTAAAATCTCTCAGCCAGACACATAATTAAGAATATTTAAGAAAATACCAACAAAAAAAAATATTTAAGAAAATTGTCTAACATAGATGGAGAGTGTTGAGGTATTTACACGTTAGCTTTGAGGAAAATAATACCAATGCGTGATAGACAGTGAAGCACTTTCATGCTCAAAATTGATCAGAGAAATGCTAAAATTCATGTAAGTATTTTAAAAAACGTTCCCTAATATTAAATTGTCATCATATTAATCATATTATTGGTTATCCATGTTACAATATAATTTGCACAAATTGAAGTACTTGTATGCACAAAATTAATTAGATGCTAGCTAATATCCCTATAAATGTTTCATAAAATGTTCCTAATACCAAATTGTAATTGTATTATTGGTTGTTTTATTACTAAAGTACAAATGTAAGTACGAGAAATCGAAGTACTTTCATGTTCAAAGTTATTAGATAAATGCTAAAATCCCTAAAAACATTATTTAATATTATAAATTATTATCATATTACTGGTTGTTCAATTATTTAAGAAAACAACTTCTCGTACATTAATTAGTGAATATAGCGAAACTACTGATTCTGAAAAAAACAATGAAAAGCCTAATTAATTAGGAACCGAGTAGGTTTAGGCGGTGATGAAGGATAAGGCCGTAAGGTGACTCATCCGGAATATCTTACGAGCGACAAAAAGTGATACACTATATGGTTTCACATTCCATAAAGAATAAAAATTTAAAGCCATATAACTACATATTTAATAGACTGAACAAATTAATGTGATGGAAAATTGTAAGATTTAGTAAATCTTTGTCTCCACCAAGAAAAACAAAACTAAGGCAACTCATCAACTTCAATATAATACCTGTCATCTAATGTGTGGCCACATATAAGATCAACACATTACACACACATATAATGCATATAGCGTATATCTTTATACTCCCTCCGTCCCTCCCAAATGTTTACATTTGGGTGGGGCGCGGAGTTTAAGAAAAATGATAAAGTAGTGGAGAAAAGTTGAAAAAATGAGTAAAGTAGTGGGACCGATTAATATTATATGTATAAAGTGGTTATAGTGGAGGAAAATAGTGGATGTAGTTAATTTAAAAATTATAAAAACTTTACTATTTTTGGAAAGTTTTGAAATGTAAACAATTGGATGGGACATCCCAAAAAGGAAAGTGTAAACAAATGGGAGGGACAGAGGGAGTATATGTTTATTTGTCCCTTTAACAGAATAGCTTGAGCATCAAGCTTTTGCTTATAGAGCCTTCATTTTTCTATTCGAATGATTAATCATCACAATTGTCAATACTGTTTACTCACAAATTGCGGCTGTTTTCTTGTTAAGCTGGGTCACGGGTCTGTGTAAATACACGCGTATGTCTATTATTATGTGTATCTCTAGCTGGATTTATATTCTCTCTTGGAGCATCTCCAACCATCATCTCCTGTTAGCTAAAAATTCTAAGTGGCACTAGATATAGATATTAGGTTAAAAAAACACCACTCCAACCACATCACCTGTTAGCAAAAAATTTATATATTTGTTCGTCTTCTATATTTGTTGAATCTGTAGGTGTTAGCTATATCTTCCACGTCAGATTTAATTCATGTTTAAACCTAAATCTATACATTATTATGTACACATACACATTAAACATGCATATATTTATATAATATTTAATACATAAATATTAAAATTATTATTTTATAGATAATATTTTTAATTTATATAATATTAAGTGTGAAAATATTGTTCTCTTATTAACAAAATTTATTAATTATTTTTAACAAACAATATATATATAATATAATATATATTAGTAACTTTTTATTAAAAATATTTTTGTTATATTTATATGTTATTATATTTTCAGTTGTAATAATTATTAACTTACAATTATATATTTTATTCATGTATTGAATTAAGTATTAACTAAATTCATTTAATTATTTAAAGTTTATATATATATATATATAAATCTGAAAAATAGGAATAAAACAATATTTTTGAATATAGCTAATGATTATACCTAATATCACTGGAGTGCATGACCTTAGAGCTTCAATAAAATTTTACATAATCATGATTTGGCTAACCATTTTAGCTAACAGGGTTGGAGATGCTCTTATATGGTAAAAAAACCCTGCAAAGACTTGCTCTTCACTGGCTAGTACGTCGGGAAGCAAATACACACGTAAATGACTCTCATATTCTCTCACTTTTATTTTGACAGTTTAACGCAATATTCTCTAAGAGTCGAACTCTTAACCTACTTTCAAGACCTCAACATATATATCAAATTTTTATTGGGTTTTCTCTCATGTTTTGTTTACAATAAATTGAGAATTCAAAATTAATCAAAAACATTCAAGAATTGAAATTTCGTTAAATGAAATGATAATTGTACTTCATTGCTAATGTTCCTAAACATTCTTCAAGGCACCTTGTTGAGAGAACATATGATTGAACTTAATTAAACCTATATATATAAGAGGGAGCTAGCTAGCTGGGTGGGGGGTTGGTAGGTTAACTACAGCTTTCAGTTACAACTTCTAACATGTACCAGAATACTAATTAAATAGTCTCATCATATTATAGGGTCGACTAAACTTGATTAATTGCCACGTTTATTTGTATAATATTCAAGTTCAGAGTCGAATGTGTATCAAACCCAACAACTCAGCACAAATCAATCTGAAAAAGAAAGTAATTTGGTACACATTAGTTGTTGATTTATAATTACAAAGATCCCAAACACTCTTATTCTTATCGATATAAGATGTTACAAATGTCAGAAAAATTGGATTTGGATCATATTTTTATTATGTTCTTGGTGATAATCCTAAAATCTAATGATTGGAAGTTGTTCCATGATATGTGAACTTAAACTTTCATGTATGATTTTAAGAATTTTTCTTAATGAAATCTATAGAGAATTATAGTTAAACTTAGTGGCTTGAAAGAGCTTGAAAAAAGAGAATGTGTTTTGTCCCACATTGAAAATAAATAAAGGGGGTATTGCCTTTATATAGTATCACACACATGGGTAGTGTACAACTACTAAGGCGTGTGATGGTGCATTGTGTTCTTGTGTGCTTCCGACAATATCTTATAATATCGAGGACGAACCTTTAACTTTCCGACAAGATATGGATTCTTCGGAGTCTAGGCATTGGAAGGGCGCTGTGAAGAGTGAAATTGCCTGGCGACACAGTTGTTTCATTACTTTCTGCATTTTACCAGTTGCACATCACCGCTTTCTGTTCTTTCTTTAAGTGTTAAAACTATGGTTACTGTTAGTATTATTTCCAACATTCTTGAAGAGATAGTTCGTTATATATTATTTAGCGTAATAATGGTTAGCGAAACTGAGGTTCCCGTTGGTGGTGGTAGTGGTTCTGGTGGTGCAACTGTTGGGGCCATAGATTGGACCACTTATAGTTTTCCACAAACCGTTGAATTAACTGGTTTACCGGAGAAATTCAACGGTGGCATCGGCTTTTCTCGTTGGCAGAAAAGGATGAAATTGTGGTTGACTATAAAGGGTTTGTGGCCGGTTGTAGAATATGAGAAACCGGTTGTAGATCAAGAGAAGGCTGAAACGGTTAAGGCTTTTGCGAAGTGGGCTGAGAAGGATGGGGTGGCTAGGGCGGCCATTTTGGTTGCTCTAACAAACACTTTATTTGATGTCTATTCTTCTGATGCCTACTCCGCAAAACTCTTATGGGAGAAGCTAGACCAAACACATAATACTGACTCACAAGGTCTGGAAAAGTATTCTGTGACAAGGTTCCTTGAGTTCAAGCTGGTGGAAAATAAGTCCATGACTGAGCAAGTGCATGAGTTCGAGATGATAGTGCATGCTTTGAATGAGTATGGAATGGATCTCCCTGAGAAGTTCAAGGTTATGAGCGTGATTAAGAAGCTCCCGAAGTCTTGGGAAGAGTTCTCTCTCTCCCTGAAAAGACAGAAATGAGAGATCACCTGGACCAACCTTATGCTGGACATCTCGGTCCAAGAACAACACAAGTCCAAACATGGATATGTAATGCCAACTGAGCACGGTACCTCGAAGGTAAACGTAACAACTGTAGGACAGAAAAGGAAGGCTGTTGCTAAGAAAGTTAATAGTAATAAACCTAAGAGTGACAAGGACAAGGCCAATAAACCCAAGGCAAACAAACCATGTTGGTCTTGTGGGCAGGTTGGGCACTGGAGTAAGGACTGCCCTACGAATAAAGCGAAGAAAACCGTGGTGGTAGCGCAAGCGAATGCTGTGCTTGGAACCGCAAGTAGGCTTGTAGTGAACATGGTTGTTGGTGAGGCTACGACTTCCGAAACCAACGATGACCGGTATTTATCCTACAACCCTATAATATTTTCTACCTATCTGTCAAATGAATGGTTGATAGATACTGGAGCTAATGTGCATATTTGTGCTGATATTAGTTTATTTGTATCTTATCAACAGAGTCATAGCTTGACTGTGAAGATGGAGAATGCTAGTGCCGCTCAAGTACTTGGAATAGGAAATGTGGATCTAAATTTCCCTTCAGGACGTATACAATCTCTGACTAGAGTGCATCATGTTCCCGACATGCGTAGAAATATAATAAGTGGAAGCTGTTTAGTTTCTAGTGGTTTTGAAAATTCTTTCAAGTGTAATAAAGTAGTTCTTTTTCATACTAGTACATTTTTTAGCAAGGGTTACTTGTCAAATGGTTTATTTGTTATTAATGCTGAACCCGTTTTGGGGAATTTGAATAATAATATTATTCTTTCTATTAACTGTGTTGAATCCTCGGATATATGGCATGCTAGACTAAGTCACTTAAACTTTGGTGCTCTTAAGAATACGATGAACTTAGAGTTAATTCCAAAATATACCATAGAAAAGAATTCTAAATGTCAAGTATGTGTGTCTGCTAAATAAATAAGGAAACCTTTTCATAACATTGTTAGGGATTCAGACTTGTTAGATTTAGTACACACTGATATTTGTGAATTTGGTGGTGTGTTGACCAAGGACCAGTTTAGATACTTCATTACTTTTATAGATGATAGTAGTAGATATTGTTATGTTTATTTACTTAGACATAAGGATGAAACACTGAGTAAATTCATTATATATAAAACTGAAGTAGAAAAACAAACTAGTAAGTTACTTAAACAATTGAGATCTGATAGATGTGGGGAGTATACGAGTAACGCTTTTAATAAATTTTGTGCAAACAATGGTATAGTTCATAAAGTTACTCCACCATACACACCTAGAGCTGGCAATTCGTTCGTTTCGTGTACTTTCGTATTTCGTGTCATGAACGCCTAACCCAAATCCGAACCGTTAAGGATTCGTTTCGTTTCATGTTCGTGTACCTTCATTTCGTGTTGTGTTTCGTGTAATTTAAAATTAATAATAAAAATGAAGATAAATAAAAAATATATTTAAATATTAAATTTTTACTAGTTGAGTCTTAAATTTATAAGTGATAAGGACTCGAGTTTAGTCAAGTATTATGAAATTTAAATTTGAATCTATTTTGAATCTATTTTCTGTAAATAATATATGTAATATATTATTGTAAGATATATGTATTCATATAATTTTGATAAATTTATTTATATATTTATTTATTTCGTGTACTTTCGTTTCGTGTCGTGTACCCAAGTGTAAATCCAAAACCGACACTAAATTCATCCGTGTACTTTCGTGTTCGTGTACCAAAAATGTCAAACCAAAACCATTATTTTCGTGTCGTGTACGAAATTGCCGGATCTATACACACTTGAGTCTAATGGGGTTGCTGAGCGAAAGAACAAAACATTTATAGATATGATTAATAGTATGCTGATTAACTCTGGGTTGCCTAAATACATGTGGGGAGAGGCTCTAAATACGGCTTGCCATATTTTGAATAGAGTCCCTCTGAAATATATGGATAAGACACCCTTGGAGTTATGGAAAGGCATGATGACTAGTCTTAAGTATCTTCGTGTGTGGGGGTGCCTTGCTAAGATACTTGTTCCTGAACACAAGAGAAAGAAACTAGGTCCGAAAACTGTTGACTGTATCTTTCTGGGCTATCTTGAAACCACTACAGCTATGAGATTTTTGGTTTTAAAATCTGACATAGATGGTATAGTGGCAAACACGATAGTTGAATTTCGAGATGCTACATTCTTTGAGGATGTTTACCTTATAAAGACTGGAATACCTGAAACGACTTCTGAGGAAGATCCTACTCACACATCGATTTTTATTCCCGATCATGTGGAAAAGATGACAAATGTGGGGGCGGAACCTAGTTGTAGCTCTATTCCTAAGGAAGTAGAGGAACCAAGGAGAAGTAAGCGTGCAAAGGTAGTTAAGGACTTTGGAGGTGATTTTATCACTTACAATATCGAGGACGAACCTTTAACTTTCCGACAAGATATGGATTCTTCGGAGTCTAGGCATTGGAAGGGCGCTGTGAAGAGTGAAATTGACTCTATTGTTTCTAATGTAACATGGGAGTTGGTTGATCTTCCTCCTGGGTATTCTACTATTGGGTGCAAATGGGTCTTTAAGAGGAAGTTGAACCCTGACGACACAATAGATAAGTACAAAGCTAGACTGGTAGCTAAGGGTTTTAAGCAGAAGGAAGGAATTGATTACTTTGATACATAATCTACGGTTGCAAGGATGGTAACAATTCGAATGATGATAACATTGGCTTCCGTCCATGGTCTTATCATCCGTCAAATGGATGTAAAGACCGCTTTTCTTCATGGTGAACTTGAAGAAGAGATTTATATGGACCAGCCTGAGGGATTTGTTGTATCTGGGAATGAAAGGAAAGTATGTAAGTTGATCAAGTCCATCTATGGCTTGAAACAAGCTCCCAGGGATTGGCATAAAAAGTTTGATGAAACTGTATTGCCATTCAGTTATAAGATTAATGAAAGTGACAAGTGTGTCTGCACTAAAGTTAAAGGTAGTGAATGTGTTATCCTGTGCCTATATGTGGATGACATCTTACTGTTTGGAACCAATATTGAGATTATTAACGAGACAAAAGAATTCTTGAAAAGGCACTGTGAAATGAAGGATATGGGTGAGGCTAGTATGATTCTTGGAATCAAACTGATTCAGTCAGCTGAAGGAATAACCTTGACTTAATCTCATTATATAGAGAAATCTATACTTGAGAAATATGGTTATTCACAGTGTAGAATCGCTAGTACACCTTATGATTCTAAAGTTACCCTTGTCAAGAATACTTCACGAGTGCCTGTGTCTTAGTTAAGGTATTCTCAGATTATTGGGAGTTTGCAGTATCTAGCTAACTGTACTGGACCAGATATTTCATATTCTGTGTCTAAGTTGGCAAGATATACAAGCTGTCCAAACAGAACTCATTGGGATGCTCTTGATAGAGTACGTAGATATCTAAAAGGCACAATGTACCTTAGTTTACACTATAGGAGATTTCCTGGTGTACTTGAAGGGTATAGTGATGCAAGTTGGATAGCTAAGAAGTCTGGTTCTAATGGAGTGACTGGATATGTGTTCACCTTGGCAGGTGGAGCAATATCCTGGAAGTCAAGCAGACAGACTATAGTGACTCGGTCTACATTTGAGGTTGAGTTGTGTGCACTAGATGCCACAAGGGAGGAGGCTGAATGGTTACACGGACTTATGTCTGCGATACCTGTAGTAAGAAGACCGCTTCCTGCTATTGCTATTCATTGTGATAGTCGAACACCTATCGACAAGATTAGCAGTAGAAAACATAATGCTAAAACAAAGAGACACATCCAAGTTAGACTCAAGTCTATAAGGGGTTTAGTGTCTGATAGGATTATAGCTATAAAGTTCATAGGAACTCAGAATAATATAGCTGATCCTTTGACTAAGGGACTGGAACCTGCAGTGGTCCTCAAGTCAAGGTTGGGGATGGGACTGTCAACCCATCATAATTCATCAACAGTGGGAATCCAATACACATGAGAGGAGATCCCTCGAAGTGTATTCAATGTGGTAATAACAAGCTGTAAGAATGAATTGATAGTACCTTTGATACATAGATGATACTATTGTATCTGAGTTTATCCCCTGTAAACCTAGAATGTACTGACACTGCTAGAAAAGCAAGAGTGTTAAAACTCTGAATGAGATTAAGTCATTTGACGAGATAGAGGCGGTATATCTCTGGAGATGCCCAGCTAAGAGAATGTAATTGTGTGGTCGCAATTAGAGGAAAGGGTTATTTCTTGAAGCATTCGACGAACAGGATCGAGACAAGACCATTAATGTCTCAAAGCCGTAGATTGACACCATGGCCGTTGACTTGTCGTCGTCTATGAAACATGGTTATACTAAACGGATTAAGATTCAAGGGGAAACATTCCATCTGAATCTGGTAGCCATTGAAGTAGAGGACTTAGGAGGGTTCAAACCCGGAAGGGTACCGACTCTGAAAAATAAGTCATGATGAAAAAACCTGATCGCATTTCTGTATGGATTTGTGGGGGATTGTTAGAAATTGGATTTTAGATCATATTTTTTATTATGTTCTTGATGATAATCCTAAAATCTAATGATCGGAAGTTGTTCCATGATATGTGAACTTAAACTTTCATGTATTGTTTTAAGAATTTTTCTTAATGAATTCCATAGAGAATTGGAGTTAAACTTAGTGGCTTGAAAGAGCTTGAAAAAAGAGAATGTGTTTTATTCCACATTGAAAATAAATAAAGGGGGCATTGTCTTTATATAGTATCACACACATGGATAGTGTACAACTACTAAGGTGTGTGATGGTGCATTGTGTTCTTGTGTGCTTCACGCGCATACACACACACGCGCGCGCCGCCGCCCCGCCCCGCCATGCACCGGACCGGGTCGGGTCGAAGGGCGATTTGGGCGAATGTCTCGGCGTCTCGCGTACGCGAGGCGACCTGGGCGGGGATTTTATTTATTTGTGTAATTTAATATTTTAATTGGAATTTATTTATCAGTTTGGGCTGGGTTATAACTGTTGGGCTGAGTTCAGTTTCTGAATTGAGCTAAGTCACTTTGTAAGTGGGCTTAGTCAGATTCATTGAACCTGGACATTTGACAAATAACTCTGTAACTGATATATATTCAAATTAAAATTAAATCTAAAATAATGTGAGGATTAATGAATAAGCTGTTACAATTTTATTTTAAATTCAAATTATCAGTTTTGATTTATATATTAATTGTACAGTTTAATTCTGATATTAAATGGGGTGGCAGTTTCACTTAGTCTCTACTATAAATAGAGGACTAAGGTTCTGAGTTTTTTACACCACACCCTACATTCTTCTTCTCTTCTCTATACTCTGCTCTCCAATATTCAGATAGTGGTTTTCCGGCGAAGTGAGGTTACAGTCGAGGTCGAGCTTTCGAGGTGCTGTAAACTCAAAACTCGGAGTTGTTTTATCCTGGATGAGTTGTTGCATAGCATCCCAACGCAGCCAGGTGGGGGCAACTATCTCTTCAAGAGCAGTCAGGACTTCGAGCAAGGCCTGACGACTCAGCTGTTTCATTACTTTCTGCATTTTACCAGTTGCACATCACCGCTTTCTGTTCTTTCTTTAAGTGTTAAAGCTATGATTATTGTTAGTATTATTTCCAACAACAAACACCCCCTCTTATAAACTCCACGTCCTCGTCAAGCCCACAAACACACATACGGAACCTGGGCAGTGCCTCTGCACTTCTGGCCGGGCAGAACTCTTATATCATTTATAACATTCAAGTACACAACCGAATGCATACCGCACCCAACAACCCACCTTAGGTCAATCCGAAAAAATTAGCGATTTGGTACACATTAGTTGTTGACTTATATTTATAAAAATTCCAAACACTCTTATTTTTATCGCTATGAGATGTTACAATTTTTATAATTAGAGGCTTTATTTAGCTGGCACCCCTAATCGATCAGTACTGTTTTCTTCTTATGCTAGTCTTTTTAAGACGGGTGGTCCTACTCTAGCCTTTTGTTTTGATGTATCTTGTCAGCATGCCTTTATTTTGTAGGTATTAGGAATCTCAGTTTTTAATTTAAATTAGCTTAAAACCCGTACGATATATGTATTATATAATTTTTTTAATATTATATAATTTTTTTCAAAAAAATTTGAATTCAATTCTTAATTTTGTTCATTTAGAAATTTAAATAATATGACTTTATAATAATTATATTAGTAGATGTATATGTTCATCACGTTTTAGAATATTTAAACTTATTTAAAGTGATAGCATTGGTAAGTGGGAATGTTATTATAACGAAATTATTATTTTATTGAGGGTAAAAATATAATATCTTCATTATGTCGGGACCTTAAACAAATGTTATTTTAGCATGTTGATTACTTAATCGATTAACCATAATTCTATAAAATATATTTGAAGAAGACAATATTACTGATTGAACGATATAGTTTTATTGATAATTTTATGTATATTTTAAACAAAATAATATCTATGTTTTAATTACAATTTGATTTTTTAGTTCATATCAATAAGATACGAATTATACTTATTCTAATATTAGTTTGATTTATACTGTATCAGTGGTTTACATTATTTTATTTTAGCCTGGTGCCCAATACACCGACCAAATCAAACTAATTATTTTTAGTTTAATTTTAATTTTTTTAAAGTTTAGATCAATAAGATAATTTTGTTTTAGACTGAATAATTAGTATATATGATTTTATTTTTGTTAGTCGAATTATATTTTTGTAAATATAAATTATAATAATGATATAGAGTTTGATATAAAATAGAATTAAAATTGGTAAAGTAATAGAGGAAGTTGACTACAATATCAATTAGAATTGATCTACCCAATAATTATAATTTGAATAACTAAGTAAGAGTAATTAAGTAATTTCAGCAAGTACCGACTGACCGACTACCAAACATTTAATGTTTCGTCTATTATAATATAGTATAGATATGTAGTGTAGATTACTAAACCTAGTAAAATAAACAAGGATAATTATGTAAAATCAATTTTAAGATAATTTGGTAAAATCAGCGTGTACCAAAAAATAATTATTATCAAATTTTATTAATTTATAATTTTATCTTAATAAATAAATCAAATTTTCATATTATTTTGGGAAGAATTTTATGTAGTTATTTAATATATAAAATGCAAGAATACTTATTATTTTACTTTTAAATATAATGATCTCGGCGAAACGAATGACAAAATCTATTCGTCCTTCCTTTTGTGATTTGATTTTATGTTTATTGGCTTATGTAATATAGTTGTACGTAAATTGCCATAACTAAAAGTTATACTTGGCTATCAATTTTTTTTAATATTATATTAGTTAAGAAGGGTAATTGATTAATTTTAGGAAGTACCGATCCATTACCAAATTTTTATAAATAATATAAATATATAGTATATCTCTGTAACATCCTCATATACAGAGATTATGTACGTCAAGAAATAAATTAAAGTGTGATAAAAAATTCATTAATTACAAAAGTGAGTAATACAAAGGTAATTGAATTTGTAAACAATACCTTAAGAAAATCGTAAAGGATGAACCGGCAAGAATCAGAGAAGTAAGAAAATTGATGCAATATAATTTAGTTTAATATTATATTATTTAATAAAGTATTTAAGTAAATTTAGTAAGTACCGACCGACCGATTACTAAACTATTAATGTTACGTCTATTATAATATAGTATAGATAGTATAGATGCGAGATTATTCTTACTTTAAAAAATTTACGAAATACACCTATCAATTAAAAAATAATTGTCTAGTTTAATTTTTATATACAATGTATTAATTATACATTGATTACATGATTATACAAATTTCTTTATTTGGTGTCAAAAAAGATACAAATTAATTATTCTTCAAAATTTTAAACAAATTAAATTATTACAAAAAAAATCAGAAAATAATCATTTACCTATTACAACTCATTTTGTTCATTGTTGAGCTCGTCTAAAGTCATGGTATTTCAAAAAAGCTAGTTGGCTTTTGTGATAATATAGTGCACCTAAATTCCTTAGTATACAATACCAAATAGATGTGGTTTGTATACAAATATTCAATGTATACAAATATAGATATATATAGTTTGTTAACATGTAACGATTTCCTCCCTGAGGAATGATTCAGAATTTTGAATGTGTCTGAATTTCACAATTTTTCTTTATCACGGAAATACTAAGACAACTAGCTCGTAAACAAGTAGGTAGATGCATTGTAAGGTTTAATTAGAGCATCTCGAGCCCCGACTCATTTAACTGAGCTCGGCTCGAAGACGTAAACAAGTTGTGCTCAAATATGTGTTTAATTAAATGAGCTGAGCGAGTATTTACCGAATTCGATTAGAGATCCGCTCAAAATTCGAAAACTCGATTCCGATCGGCTCAAACGCGAACTTAATTAAAATTTACATAAAAATAATTTTTAAAACTAATATATTTACAAATCAAATTTTATTTGAATTTTATACATTTTTTTATTTTACTATGTGTTGAGTTGGCCCGACTCATTTAAACTCCGCTCACTTAACTCGCGAATAAACTCTACTCGACTTGTCTTTTAAACTAATCAAGTTCAGCCTTAAATTTCAGTTAGTCAACTAAAATGAGCGAAACAACTCATTTAAAAAAACATCCAAACTTGTACTCAGTTATAAAATATCCGGCTGGACTCCGGTTACAACTCTAAATTGCATATATAAAGTAGTGTCGGTGGGGTTTGCAAGTGCATTCTTTTAAAAGAATAAGATGGTACGTAAATACCTTCTTGAACAAAGTTTCCACAAAAATTAAAAGCCTACTAGAATTTGATTCTTACGGTACACCAGAACAAAAGCCCGTCATAGAATGGTTCCTTGTACCAACAATATTAATTTTGTGATGTATGTAAATATATAACCATGTTTACTTATATATATCTATCTTAAAAGATTTCAAAAGGCTAATGTAAGTGCAATATTCTCTCTCGATCGCTCACACCTCCGGCACGCACCAAAGACGATAAGTGCTGCACGGTTTTTTCTATAAAGAGTGTAAATTCGAATTAAGTATCGTAAGTGGCCGGTATCAACGTATATTTAGATAATGCTTGGCCTTTTCTCATCTTTATATAATAGTTTTCTTTTTGAAAAAGAATAAAGATAGGAAACTTGTGTATATGGAAGAAGTTGGTGTGGTAGGTCCCACGAAATGCGAATGTCTATAGACTACAGTTTCGTTACTTTTGTATGCAAAGAAAGTGAAAAAGTTGCAATGGCAGTGCAAGTTTGCGCTTGTCTCGGGACATTTTGGTTGATTGTGAAATCAACTTAATATCTTTTGTTTTAGGTTACAATTTTTATGGAAAGTTAAGTAAATATTTTAAATTTTACTATCATTTCTATTTTAAATTCAAGAATAAATTCTCACTTATTCTGAAATTTGTGAAAACATGTACACTTTAGATATAAGCTTAGTTATTCAAACCGAGAAATATGACTCAAGAAAACATCCATGAGGACATGTTTTGTCATAAAATCGATATGAATATATTTTATCGGATTTTTTAGAAAATTGGTCAAGCAATTGACGAGGAAGAAATAAATCGAGCTCCGAAATCGCGAGAGATGACTGTTTATGACGATCATAAATTACTACATTCCGGAGATTTTTCCAATCACTAACCGTTATTGTTTTGACTGCAAAACTCGAATCTTTGTTAATCAGGACCATTACAACCGAGTTTATAAATTATAACCAATATTGTATAAATGAAGCATTGAAGAAGTGTTAATGATAAATTAAGTAGGTCATTCTCATCAAGAAGAAGACGAGATTTTCAAAATGAATGGTCTTTATCATCCAGTCTGCCTTTGATCCCCGCGAGTAATACCACTAATGAACGGTGCTCACTGCTGAGAAACAATATGCACACACACACACCAAGGGGCAGTTAATTCTGTTGGCAAATGAATAAGAAACAACACGTAATATGGAAAATAACATGCAGAATCTAACGACAGTGAATCAATTGTGAATTATTAAAAACTTTGTTTCCTTCTACTTAATCAAAGGAATACTGTGGGACCCACTTTCTACTTGGCAATTTACAATTGAAGGAGAACCAAATGTTAGATGGCTACGAGTCTTCGAAACGGACCCACTGGGCCCACTAAGTAGCCATAGCTTATGGAAGTGAAGCAAGTCAATTGACAAATCAAATAGGGGCCTTCGGTCTTTGAAATTATTGGCTCTAATGTTAAGGTGTATAAAGCCGTCACACTATCTCCAACACCGGTACGAATTAACCTAACCAAATTTAACTTACGCTCCTTAAACATAAACATATAGATAGATATACATGTGTACGTATATATAATCATAAACCCTAACCCTAGAGTACTAGAACAATCATTGAACCTTTCTTCCTCAATCAAGAATTAAGATCGAACAAGAAGAATAATTGACACGCATCATCCCAATGACGCGTAACATACATGGATGACACGTGGTACCTTCTAAATTTTTATGTAAAAGCGTGATGGTGAACTATATATGACGAGTTTTGTGTGTATCGCTAATTATAAGTTTGAATTCGGTGAACTTATATATCACAGGTGCATGCGTGGGGGTTCTTACAATTATGTAATCATTCTTAATTAGGAGTATTTCCTTAATCTCGAACCATAAGATACTAATTATATTTGGAGTGAGCTAGCATATACGAGTAACAATAATACTTTCTATGTTTTTGTTATATGATGTTTAATTTTTGTCACATAATAATACTTTATATGTTTTTATTATTTGACGTTTAATTTTTGTCCACACACTGTGTTTTGACCGTATAATTAGAATAATAATTTTTATTTTTTTGAATAAAAATATAGAACTAAAACTTTAATTTACAATTTTCTTTTAAAAAAAATATATAATTTATCTATGCGGTCAAAAAATTTAGAATTGTGTGTAGGAAAGTAAAACAACATATAAAAAAAAATCAGAGGGAGTGTATGTTGTTAAATTATGAAAGTATATGCGTGCATTATTTAATTTTTTGATATAATTATCCTTATTCAACATGAAGGTAATTTGGAGTTAAGACAAAATGTTTATAACATAATTTTATACTTTTCAATTCTCCTCTTTTATCATACAATTTGACATATTGAAGAAATATTTATAAGATAATTTTTTATTTTTCAACGCTCTCATCTATCATACAATTGAACAAATATGTCAATACTAATACCAAATCCGATAACACAAAATATTTAAACTAAATAAATATGATCTTTCAAAACCTGAAACATTCTCAAAATCAAACTCGAAACTCCAATAACATGTTAAATAATTATTTCATAAAATATTTTAAGGTATCTTAAGATATTAGGAAAAAATTACAACTTCGTGTTATTCAATCTGTAGTATTTTTCTTGTCCACTATTTTTATTAATATTTATCTAAAAATGTCCACAATCAATAATTATGATAAATAGAAGGTGAATGAAAAATAAAATGAATAATGCAACAATTTATTTGACTTGATTGGATTAAAGATGAATTTTGATTACTAAATAAGAAAAACTGAAAAACGGGAAGGAAAAAGTATAATATATTCTAAGACATTTTAAGCAAACAGACATACACCTTATTGTATCGTGTAATAAATTAATTATAATAGAGAAATGCTAAATATATAAAATTAGATCTCGAAAAAAATTTCAAAATATCACATAACATATTATAATTGGTGATCATATAATTAGTAAGATTTATCCTAATATATAATAAATTCAAATCAATATCATCACTTAAAATATTACAAAGTAATATACATCACCTGTTTATATCATTCTAAAATTATTTTTTTACTCAATTATGTTACATTATTCATCAAAAAAATCACAAATTATCGATGAAAGTTCTCTCCTAAGTTTAAGAATTACTAATTGTTATGCACGAGAGTGGAGGGAGTATTTAGCGGTTTGTACAGAGAAACAAGTGAGGTGAAAGGGGCCCATACGATCAATCGTTGTTATGTATTCATGTATAAGAAGATAATCCGGTCCCCTTTCATGTCATGACCTATTTATACATACGAATTCTAATTATTAAAACTGGATGTATACATTTGATGTATATTGTTTTGTCTTTATTTTCGTTATTATTGTTTTCCAATAATTAATGTTCTAAATTTATCAAAAATGAATTTCACAAAAGATTCACGTGGATTTCTTTTGTATCTGGCAATGATCGATATTTGTTTTTCAGTCATTAACGCATGGATAGGCCCCGGATTTTTCCTTTTTCTATATTTTTTCTTTTCCTGGTTGCCCCATGCACGTACAATTTATAGCTATTATCCAATCTCAATTTCTTCTTAGATGATCATGAATGGTGTGACGGGACTTAACTCTATGATTAATTTTATATTCTATCGACGAGCTGTTTTATTAGTTCACAAAACAGTCATGTATATCATATGGGTCGGAGATTATGCGTAATTAATCGATTAATTAATCAAAGAGTAATGTGATCAGATGGATTATTTAAAGTACTGATTCATTTTGTGTCGTTTATCAGTAGAGTATGGTATACTGAAAACTGAGGTCCTACCCCACCCCGATAACATGAAATCTATAGATCATGTCTATTGAATAATGTGTGCCCGCTCCTCTATAGTGAGAAAATGTAGTTCGGTTAACTTGAATTAACATTTTACACTTTTCACGGTGCAGTTTTTTTCTAAATTAATTATACGAGTTGGTCACATGTTCGAATCCCACGGGAGCAGAATTTATGATTATGCCTCCAGAGTCATAGTCTGTCGCTTAATGCGGTTTACCTTGATTCACGTAGTTTGCAGACTATTGCCTGAGCCCGTAGGTTTTACCCGGTGCGCACCCAAATGGTAGCGGCTGCGGGTTATTTACGATAAAAAAACGAGCTCAATTCTTGCATCAATTTTATATTTGTTTTTTATGATCTAATTTATTGATGTACAATAAGATTAGGATAACTAATTACAAAAAGTATGTGCAGAGTCACAATACATAATATAGTAAACTAACTTATTTTCATCGTTAAAGTGTCATTACAGAATTCATGTAAATTTGCAACATATTTTAGTGAAGATTTTTTTTTCTTCAAATTTTGTGTACTCTGCCACATTTGAATTGATACTAAATTTTAATAACTTATTTAAGTGTATTTTATGGGGAACAACTACAAGAAAATAAGGCTGGATACAATTGCACAAATACAACCGGAGTCAATTTCAACCACTTTCGGTTGAATTTAAGGGCACGGCTAAATACAACTGCAGGCGGTTGTATTTAAATACGGTCATATTTATATGCAACCATATACGGTTGAATTTAGCCGTGCTCCAACATTCAACCGCACTCGGTCGAATTTAGCCTTGCCAAAAAAATGGAGGGAATTTTCCCGCATTTCTGGAAATTATAATTTCAAATGAATTCAGTTGTATTTATCTAATATGATTGTATTCAGTTGTATTTAGTACTTTCAGATTTTTTTTAAATAAAAATTATTTGAAGATTAGTAAAAATTTGGTTTGCTATTTTAACAGTCAACTAGTATTTTGACCAGTGTTTTATGTTGCGATTTTCTAAAAAAATTATCAAATCATTCATTCATAAATATTTTTTTAAAAATTGCAACATCAAAATGAGACTGAACACTAGTTGGAAGTACTGATCAAACTACTGGTTGGCTGTTAAAAAAATAAACAAAATATATTAGAAAATTATAATTTTATTTGGTTTGCTATTTTAACAGTCAACTAGTAGTTTGACTAGTAATTCTTAATAGTGTTTAGTCCAATATTAATGTTTCGATTTTTTCAAAATTTTTTATGAATGATCCAACCTTAAGAATGTCAAGATCTATATATTTAAGTGGTATGATAAAAATTTTAGAAAATAATAATTGTATTTGGTTTGCTATTTTAACAGTCAACTAGTAGTTTGACTAGTAATTCTTAATAGTGGTTAGTCCAATATTAATGTTTCGATTTTTAAATTTTTTTTTATGAATGATCCAACCTTAAGGATGTCAAGATCTATATATTTCAGTGATATGATAAAATTTTTAGAAAAGAATAAATGTATTTAGTTTGCTATTTTAACAGTCAACTAGTAGTTGACTAGTACTTCTTAATAGTGTTTAGTCCCATATTAATATTTCAGTTTTTTCAAACATATTTATGAATCATCTAACTGTAAAGATATATTTTAGTGATATGATAAAAAATTTAGAAAAAAATAAATGTATTTGTTTTGCTATTTTAACAATCAACTTATAGTTTGAGCAGTACTTCTTACCATTGTTTAGTCCCGTACCGATGTTTCGATTTTTTAAAAAATATTTATGAATGATCCAACCTTAAGGATGTCAAGATCTATATATTTCAGTGATATGATAAAATTTTTAGAAAAAAATAAATATATTTGATTTGCTATTGTAACAGTCAACTAGTAATTTGACCAGTACTTCTTAAGAGTGTTTAGTCATATATTAATATTTCTATTTTTTCAAAAATATTTATGAATGATCCAACTGCAAGGATGTCAAGATTTATATATTTTAGTGATATGATAATTTTTTTTTAAAAAAATAAATGTATTTGGTTTGCTATTTTAACAGTCAACTAGTAGTTTGAGCATTATTTCTTACTAGTGTTTAGTCCTGTATCGATGTTTCAATTTTTTGAAAAATGTTTATGAATGATCTAACCTTAAGGATTGTTACATATTGAATTCTCAATGATCAGAAGAAGCTCAGGATCTGGCTGTTCGGGTGTCATCAGTATCTGATGTATCGTCAGGATTTGATACATCATCAGCATTTGGATGTCATCAGTATTTGAAGCCAGTCTGCTTAAAGGATTTATTCTGTTCCTTGTAATATGGAGCATATATCTTTTACATCTGAGTTATAGGACTTTATCAATTCAGTTGAAGATATGAATCAGTTTCAGTTAGCTTTTGATAATGCATATCTTAGATTGATTTGTTGTAACTGTGTAGTATATAAACGCAGTTTTGAGGTCATCACTTAGTGTATCGATCTCGAGTGTCATTCGACCTAGCAGCTATCAAGAACATCAGTATTTCTTGAGAGGATTTTATAACAGTTTTCATCAGAAATATAAAAAGCTGTTATATTTTATTACTTGTTCGAAACATTTATACAATTGTATCCAACCCCCTTAAACAATTGTATCTTTACTGGGCAACAATTGGTATCAGAGCTCACTGATAAATTTACAATCAGAAACGATATAAACATGTCTCTGAATAAGTATGAAAGTATTAAAGTCCCCATTCTGAAAAAGACTGAATTTCCTACTTGGAAGGTGAAGATGCTCATGCACCTAGAGGCTACAGATCCAGACTATCTCGACGTAATTAATGATAGACCCTACATGCCGACAAAACTAGTGCCTGCAATTCCTACTGTGGCTGAACACTATCAGTTGAAGGAGAAGAGTGAGTGGACACTAGAAGAGAAAGCAACTGTGCTGAAAGATGCAAAGGTAAGAAACATTTTGCATAACAGTCTTGATTCTGTGATGTCAAACAGGGTTATAGCCTACAAGACTGCCAAGGAGATCTGGGATACTCTTGAAACTCAATGCCAAGGATCCATGGCCATCAAGAAGAACAGAAAGGCTGTTCTGATTCAAGAATATGAACACTTTGAGGCTAAGCCTGATGAAAGTCTCACTGATATCTATGATAGATTTCTGACCCTGCTCAACAATCTGTCTTTGGTGGGAAAGGTGTATGATTGAGAGGGTTCAAACACCAAGTTTTTGAGAGCTTTGAGTGAAGAATGGGAGACTCAGACTTCAATCATACGACATCAGTATGATCCGGAAGTAATTACTCTGGATGAAGTTTATGGCATGCTGAGAACTCATGATTTGGAAGTTCAGCAAAGGAGAGAGAGGAAAAGCAACAAAGGAAAATCTGTTGCTTTAAAAGTAAATGATAAAGCTTCAAAAGAAAAGCCCATTGAAGCTGTAAGAAAGAAGAACAATTTACCAGAATCAGATACTGATGATTCATCATCAAATCCTGATGATGATACTGATTCTGAAACTGATGAGAACATGACATATTCTGATGTCATGCAAATGGCCGCATTGCTGGTTAAGGGTTTCAGGAGGATGCAATTCAGGAAGCCTAAGAACAATAGAAACTTCAGGAAGAAGTTTGCTGGAAGTGAAAGGAAGTCAACTGGGAGGAAAGATGGAAAGGACTCTAAAGCTGGAAAGGTAGACAGGAAAAAGATCAAGTGCTACAACTGTGATGAACCTGGTCACTTTGCTGCAAATTGCAAGAAAACAAAGCATGATAAAGCGAAGAACAAAGCCCTGATAACATCAAGCAAGAATTGGATAGACTCCTCTGATTCTGAAAATGAAGACACATGCTATGCACTAATGGCTAATCTTGATGATCCTGCCTCCTCTGAGTCTAAGGTACCAACTTCCTTCTTCTCTTTTAATACTGAAGATATTTCTGAATTGAAATCTATTCTTAAATCTCTGCATGGTAATTTTAAGAATAAGACTCTAGAAAATGATAGACTTATAACTGAAATTGAGACTCTGAAATCTAGGAATGAACAATTAGAGTCTGACTTAATAAATCAGATAGATTTGAAGAAAGAATTTGAGAGAGCTAAACATACAGTAAAGATTCTTGAGGCTAGATACAGTATGTTAGAAAAAGATCTAGAAAATGAGAGAAAAACTCTTAAAGCCTGGACTGATTCAGGCAAAAAGGTTCATGAGATAATCTCAAAGAAAAATTGGAAAGAATACCTTGGCTATAAAGACGGAGTTAAGGATGTTGACACTGAAAACAAAATTACCCTTAAAACTCCTGTTAAGTTTATCTCTTCAGAAGCTGATGAACCCAAATCCACTTTTGAAAAGGGTTCAACATCAGTATCACAAGAAGAACCGATAAGTAATAAATCTCAAAGAAAGGAAAGCAAGGAAACCATTAAGTCTGTTAAGAAAGAAAAGAACTTAGGACTTTTGTCAGCAAGACAATTGAAAAAGAAAATATCTGAGGTTACTGACAAGCCTCAAATAAAAAGTCCTAAAAGAAACAGGAATGGTAAGCAAGGTATTTCTAAGGATTCAAATTACAAGGTTGTTCCTAATGCTCCTAGAAAAACTTGTTTTAACTGTGGAAATACTAATCATCTTGTTATTGATTGCAGGAGGAGTAAGAAAATGAAAACTGCTATTCCTGATTCTGATGTTAGGGGTAAATCAGTATTTTATAAACCACAAAATCCTTGTTTTTATTGTGATAGTATTTGACATTCGATTTATACTTGTAGTTCTTATCACAAGTTGTATCACAATTATTATGAACCTTTGCCTAAGTTTAATAAAGTTACTTGTGTGCCTAATTATGTTGGTTTTACTAATTCTGCTTCTGACAAGACAAATCCTGACAAAGGAAAAACTGTCAAAAGTACTCCTAACACACAAAGGCTTAAGTTGTCCAAAAAGAGGGCCCAACAAGTGTGGGTCCTTAAAAATCCTTTTAATTAATTATTCTTCTGATTGCAGGGTAACATAAAAATACATTTGTCTTTGATAGTGGATGTTCAGGACACATGACTGGAAATAAATCCCTGCTGTCAGAATTTGAGAAGAAGGCTGGCCCAGATGTATCTTATGGAGATGGAAATGTAGGACACACTCTGAGATATGGCAACTTGATAATTGGAAATGTAGCAATAGAGAATGTAGCTCTGGTGGATGGACTGAAGCATAATCTTCTGAACATCAGTCAAATCACTGACAGAGGTTATCATGTTATATTATATGACTCACACTGTGAAGTTGTTCATAACAAGTCAAAGAAAATTATCTTGATAGGATACAGACATGGTAACATATATGAAGCAAGGCTACATGAAAGTCTTGAAAAGGAAGTTACTTGCCTTATCTCTAAGGCATCAGGATGAGAGCTGGAACTGGCATAAGAAGCTCTCACATCTCAACTTCAATTCAATCAATGAACTTGCCAAGAAGGAGCTTGTAAGAGGATTTACAAATATGCTATACTCATCTGATGGTCTTTGTGATGCTTGCCAAAAGTCCAAACAAAGAAGAGTATCTTTCAAAAGCAAAACTGAATTCTCCATTTCTAAGCCATATCACATACTACATCTGGACCTCTTCGGACTAGTGAACATAATGTCCATCAACAAGAAAAGGTACACACTTGTAATCGTTGATGATTTCACTAGATATACATGGGTTTATTTTCTACACAGGAAGGATGAAACTCCAGAAATTCTTCTGGACCACATAAGGCAAATTGAAAATGGATCTACTCATAAAGTGAAAATTCTGAGAAGTGATAATGAAACTGAATTTAAGAACTCAAAAATGGAGGAATTCTGCAAGTACAAAGGCATAGAACAACAATTCTTAGCTCCTGGTACACTTCAGCAAAATGGTGTTGTTGAGAGGAAGAACAAAACCTTGATTGAAGCTGACAGAACTCTGCTAGAAGAAGCAAAACTACCCACTTACTTTTGGGCCGAAGCAGTAAACACAACATGTTATACTCAGAATATCACTCTGATAAACAGACATGGTGTTACTCCTTATCAAATGCTAAAAGAAAAGAAGCCCAGTCTCAAACATCTTCATGAATTTGGATGTAAGTGCTTTGTTTTGAGAACTCATACTGATCAGCTTGGAAAGTTTGAATCAAAGGCTGATGAAGGAATTTTTGTTGGATACTCACCATCAAAAGCATACAGAGCGTTAAATCTGAGAACATACACTATAGTAGTCTCCATAAATATATCTTTTATGATAAGAAGATTCCTGGTTTTGAAGAAGACACTCAAAGCTTAATCTTTGCAAATGAAAATGCATTGTTGAAATCTGGATCAAACTCTAATAAAATGTCAAATCCTGATGATCCAAATCTTGACACTCCTTCAGATTCTGAAGATAATCACTGTACTAACGAACCTACACATGTTGAGGGGGAGCAACAACAAGGGTCAACTGATGGTACTAACACTGAAGAATTATCTCAAGATTCTTTTCAATCTAATCTCTCAGAATCTAATGCCGATTCAACATTAGATGAACATGAGTCAAGTCCCAATATTTCATCAGGAGATAACACAACAGATTCAGGGGGACCCTCAAATGCATTTGATGAGGCATATAATTCAGGGGGAGCATCTAGCTCCAGAAGGACACTTCCCAGTGCCAGAAAATGGATTAAGGATCATACTCCTGATCTAATCATTGGAAATCCTGATGATGGTATAAAGACAAGAAGTGCAACTCAGAATAAATGTTTATATCATAATCTACTTTCAAAAGAAGAACCAAAGAAAGTAGAAGATGCACTTAAGGATGCAGATTGGGTCATGGCTATGCAAGAAAAATTGAATGAGTTCAATAGAAATGAAGTGTGGAAGCTGGTGCCTAGACCTAATAACAGGTCAATTGTAAGCACAAAGTGGGTCTTTAGAAACAAGACTGATTCTGATGGAACAATCATCAAAAACAAGGCAAGGTTGGTGGCTAAAGGATATTCCCAACATGAAGGTATTGACTATGATGAGACATTTTCTCATGTTGCTAGGCTGGAAGCAATCTGAATCTTCTTGGCATATGCTTCTCACAAGAAGTTCAAGGTCTTCTAGATGGATGTCAATAGTGCATTTCTCAATGGAGAACTTGAAGAGGAAGTCTATGTTGAACAACCACCAGGATTTGTGGATCCTAAACATCCTGGCTATGTTTACAGACTTAATAAAGCACTCTATGGACTGAAGCAAACACCTAAAACATGGTATGAAATCCTTGCTTAGTTTCTACTTGAAAGTGGATTCAAAAGAGGTACAATAGATAAAACCTTATTTTATCTGAATAAAGGTAAATATTTGCTTTTAGTTCAAATTTATGTGGATAATATCATTTTTGGATCAACTAATCAAATATTGTATGATAAGTTTTCAAAGTTGATGCAATCAAGATATCAAATGAGTATGATGGGAGAGATGAGCTATTTTCAAGGCTTGCAGATTAAACAGACTGATAATGGCATCTATATTAATCAATCCAAGTACACAAGAAATCTATTGAAGAGATTTAATATGCAAGAAAGTGCAACTGCAAGTACTCCTATGGCAACTGCTACAAAACTTGATCCCAATGAAGGTACAACAGTTGATGTCACAACTTACAGAGGTATGATTGGTTCTCTGTTATACATAACTGCTAGTAGGCCAGACATTATGTTTGCCACTTTTTTGTGTGCAAGATTTCAGGAAAATCCAAGGGAGCCACATCTAATTGCAGTAAAGAGAATTTTCAGATACCTCAAGGGTACTGTTTCACTTGGACTTTGGTATGCAAGGGAAGTTGATTTTGCATTATGTGGTTATTCAGATGCTGATTTTTCTGGATGCAAAATAGTCAGGAAGAGTACATTAGGAAGCTGTCAGTTCTTGGGAGGAAGATTAGTCTCAAGGTTCATCAAGAAGTAGAAATCTATTTCTACTTCAACTGCTGAGGCTGAATATATTGCAGCTGGAAGTTGCTGTGCTCAGCTGTTCTGGATGAGGAATCAGCTCATGCACTATAGATTATCATTTTCAAAAATCCCTATTTATTGTGATAATCAAAGTGCTATTGCTATTACATGAAATCCGGTGTAACACTCTCTTACAAAGCACATCAGTATCATATTTTACTTCATAAGAGAGCATGTCATGGAAGGAACCATAGAGCTTCATTTTGTTCCTACTGATCAGCAGCTAGCTGATATCTTCATAAAGCCATTACCTGAAGCAACATTTACAAAGCTTGTGAATGAACTTGGTATGGTTAATTGGGATAAGTAAATTTATTTCAATTTATATTTGATCAAATCCTGATGTATACTGATCAAATCCTGATATGTCCTAAATGCTGTGTTTTTCGATATTAAGCCAGAAGTATTTGATATATTTCATTTTATATGCATGATAAATTAAGTGAATTTATTTGCTAAATGTACATGTATGAATAAATATATCATTGTCATCATTACACATCAGTCTAGGGAGACGCGCCTTACAAAGATATCTTTTGGACAAATCATTAAGTTAACTCTTCACTTAATAATTGGTCAATCTTTTAGTCTCTTGATATTCCTTCCTTATCTCCCTCAGTTATTTAAATGACCTCTCATCCTTAAGTCATTTTACATTTTCTCAACTAATCAAACACATCTCTTCACTTTTGCCTTTCACACACAATGGCGAATTCAAGCTGGTTCCATTGCTACGGCACAAATAGTGTGACAATTTTTTGAAATGGAATCCAAACTCAATATCACATAAACAACATTCCACACGACATCTGGATTCAACTTTCAGACATCATCAAAAATGATCTTCTGTTTTTCCAAAGAGAATTTCATCTCCACAATCTTGAACAGCAGGAAAAAATTATTCGTCTTGCTGTTCTCTTTGTTGAAAGTAGGAAGAAGCATTAAACATCCTCCATCCGTTTCTCTTCACCATCAGCTTTGTCAGGCTTCTTAGCCCAAGCTTGTTGGTGTTCACCATCTTAGGATAGGATTATCTTGTAATCTTTTGCATGTAATCTACAAATTTCATGAAATGTACTCTTCTGAAATATTAATGAAATTTCTTTTGATTGCAAGTTTAGTCTATGCTTATCTCGTATTGTATGCATGTGAATGTTCTAATTGAAGCCTTTTAATCTTTACATCATCTATTTAAATTGTATATCTTGATGTTTGTTTTGATTAAAATTGTGGTTTGTTAATAATTTTTGCTACTTTGATAATCAACTGTTGAATTGGAATCGAAATATCCTGAGATTATCAAATCCTAACAGAAGAAAGGTTTCAAATACTGACAACAAGTCAGCATGTTCTAATTCAGATTATTAGTGTTAATTAATCTCTGAGTAAGTTTTATTGCTACAATTAAGTGTCTCACTTAAATAATGATTAATGGTGGATTATCTAATAAACAAATTTCTACAGTTGTGTCTTGACATATCTGTATGTATTTTGTCTTTACTTCCGTAATTTACTCCACTGTCGAACTCTATTACTCAGTAATTGTTCCCTGTTGGAAGTCAAATTCACTAAGTTACCTTCTTCATACGAGTGTGTTATACCTATTTCTGAATAGTGAAGCTATAAAATCAGAAGAAATTCTGTGACACAATTCATCATACACATAGTTTCACTGTGCACATTCTCACGTTTACTCTCTCTCACAAGCTATTCACATCATGATAATGTATGAAGCTTCACCACTCTTCAGCCAAACCACAATCATTCATGGAAATACATTTGGCACTAACAATTACTTAGCTCTGCTTACACATCAGCAGCTACCATCATCTTTTCATGATATTCAGGATTTTCTACTTCAATGCCCAATTGGGTATGCGTTTACGAATCCTGTTAAGTTGTTATACAAGGCTGTCATGCAGGTCTGGAATACAGCTGTGGTAATTCAACAAACACTGGCTTTTCCTTTGAATATAAGGGCCAAAAATATGAAGTTGATGCTGATATTCTGCTTCAAGCCTTGAGATTTCCTGCCCTTGATGGTGCTCCCGACACTCATACCACTGAGCAGCTGTTTGATATGCTAAGGACTTTAGGCTATCAAGGAGAAGTCACAACCATTGGAAAACTGGCCAGGACTAAACTGAAAAGAGAGTGGAACTTTTTCTTTGACTGTATCAGTAGGTGTTTCTTGAATAAGACAACAAACTTTGATGTTCTTCCATCCACTTCTCTGAGAATTGGGTACTCTCTTCTTTATTCTGGTAGTTTTGATTATGGTAATACTATATTACAGTTCATAATTTCTAGGAGAGCAGATGCTTCAGGAGTAATAGGGTATACTAGATTTTTATAACTGATTTTCAATTTTCTATGCCCTAATGCTATTTTTGATGATGATGAATTACTCCCTGTTTTTCAAATTTTTGAAAAAGCAATCACTGATCATATTAAATGGGATGAAAAAAATAAATTTTCAGGACCTCTCTTTCTTCCTAGAGAGGTCAGGCAATTTTTGTTAAGAAATAGACCTACTCCTACTCAAGTGCATGCAAATCCTGATTCTAGCACCTCTGTCACAGTTCCTGATGCTGAGAATCAAGAAACCACCCATCTCGTTTCCAACCCAAGCATTTCTTCTTCCAAACATCAAACATATCAAGCTCTTAAATTAGCCTCCTCTGTTGTCTCTCAAAAGACATCAGTTGTAACAAAGAAAAGGCTATTTAAGAAATCTGTCACATCTGGACAAAAAGCTAAACAAGCCTCACTGAGTGAGAGTGAGAAGAAAGAAGTCTGCTTTCCAATCATGAAACGAAGACTGATCATACAAGAAGATTCTGACTCAGATGGTCAGATGCCAATATGATCCTTATCAAAAATCAGGAAGTCCATTGCTCAACATCCTGATGACTCTATTACCACTACTGGAACCAAGGAGCCAACTACTGATGCTAGTGCTCTGATTGATAAGCTTCCAGTAAATGAAGCAACTGCTGAACACAAGAACACTTCAAAGAGCCAGTTGAAAAGAAAAAGTGAAGAAGTAGTTGGATACATCAGAATGAAGAAGAAGACTCAGCCTCTTGCCAAGGATGTCAGTACACAAGAACCTAAATCTCAAAGGGATTTAGCAACTGCAACACATCCAGTCACACAAGAACCATCTTCTCAAATGGAAGATGCAGACAATGAGGTTGCACAGATTATTGTTAATATTGCTCAGAGTGATCTTCTTGCTGACTCTGTTCAACTACTACAAGAAAAGCAAACTCATCAGGAGATACTGTCAAAGGTGGATGCAATCATAAACGATCCTATTTTTGAGAAGAGCACAAAAGAACCTTCACCATGCATTGCTGAAGCAGCTCACATATCTCAGACTCCACAAGAACCATCAGTTCAAAGTACTGATGCTGGTCTTTCACCTTTTCCTGACAGATCAAATCCTGATGTTACAACAACTTCTACTGAGAATCATCCTTCAACTGCACTAGCTACTATTGATGATCCCTTACTGATTGCTAGTTTTGCAAAAGCATCCTGATATACTGTTTGTTCCTCCACTTTCATCACTTTCACTTGAGGACTCACCTTCAGGTATTGCTAACTTCTCATATATTCTTATGTTTGTATGATTATAAATAGTCTCTTCTTTGGGGTTACCTCTATTTATATGATAAGCATACAACTTTTCTCAACCATCTCTTATTTCTTTGCTAAATGTGTGATTGAGCCTTTCTGTGAGACTGTGTGAAAATATCAAATTAATTTTTTTTAGTGGCAGTCTCCTGTACTGGAAAAAGGAGAGGTAGCTTTGAAACAAGAATCTTACAAGTTTTTCTTTACTTATAAAGTTTCTTCTGTGAGAATAATATTACTCTTAAAAGTAATACATTGTGTGAAAAGTGATCAGATCAATTGAAAAGAACAGAGAGATTTAGGTGTTACCATGTTTCTGTTTCAGGATCTCATCAGCCACAGACATCTCCGACAAAGAATCTGGATAAAGGCAAGGCAATTCTGCCTGATTTTGCAAATTCTTCTGATGGGCTGTCTGATTCAGATAATGACGGTAATGAGGATGATTCTGACTCAGCCTAACTTAAGTCTGCAATTGATGCATCTAAGAAGTCCAATACTGATTCAATGAAAATCCCTCTTATTACAATCCTGATGCTGGGTATTTTAGACAAACAAAATGGGATTATAAATGGAGACTTGCAAATTCTTCTATATCATCTGCTGTTGGCCTGCAATATATTCATCGTGCCTATGATGAAATTCAAACTCCTGATCTAAAGTTGCATCTTAAGGCCTCCACTATTTATGTTAAAGGGATTCACTCTGATCTTGATGAAATAAGAAGTCTGATGCTGGTGTCAAGGAGAAAATTGATGGATTTTTGCTTCAAACACCTACTTCAGCTGAATTCAAAAGTGTGAAAAATACTATCATAGATGTTGTTGAATCTCAACATAATATGGCTTCTAGAATTTCCTCCTTAGAAGAAAAGGTCTCTTCTATAGGTGACAAACTGGATGCTCTATTTTCTCTTCTTTCAAATACTGATGCCAAAAAGGGGGAGAAGATAGTTGCTACAAAATGTACACCAGATTCTATCCAGACAAAGGATAAAGATATTGATGATGATGGTGATAAAAATGATAATAATCCAGTTACAAATGTTCAAATTGCTTCTATTGCTCAACAACCTCAACATTCCAAGAAGATTGATCCTTCAGGACAAAGGAAGTCTACTGGTGCTTATAAAGCCAAGCACAAGACTACTGCTGATGCTCCTGAGGATGATGATATTATAATCTCTAATTTAGCAGATGCTAAAGGGTTATTTTTTCCTTATAGGTATAAGGAAACAGATGAAGAGATTGTCTTGTATTACAAAGACAAGAAGTTTGAGCAAAAGAATGCTAGGAGTGCTATTGGGTATATAACTGAAGATTTCCTGATCTAACACCTGAAGAAGCAGTTATGCAACAAAAGGAGTTAATGGCTCAAATTGAAGGTGAAGCTAACATTTCTAAAGGAAGAGGAAAAAGAGGTGGGAGATCTACAAGAGCTAGTGGAAGAGGAGTAAGAACTTCTAAATCAAGTCAAGTGACTGCATTTAACTCTATTTTTCTGAATTTTTTATCCAGAGAAGGGTATGTTCCTGTACAAGGACATGAAGGACATGAAAAAGATGAAGAAGTTCAGAAGCCAAAAGAGTTGATTATACAAAGGAAGAAAAGACCAGCCACTGACATTGATCAAGCTAATACAGCAAATCAGAGTTTAACTCCTGATGCAGACACAAATCCTGAGGTAAAAGCAGATCCTGATGCTTTGAACCTAATAACTGATTTTGACTCTGATGAAAAGGTGATCGAAGCATTAAATGATTCAGCCCTTACTCCAGTAGTCACTCCTCATAATTCAGAGGTTGATGAAAAAGAAAAGGTTGATAGGAGGAAAGCTGATCAAGCATGCAAAGAATATTTGCAGAGAGTTTTAAAATCAAAGAGAGAGCTATGGCATAAAACAAAAGGGAAGATTAGTGATCTGTCAACAAGTTATGCTCCTCTTAGCAAAAGGATAGAAGATGGAAAGATATCCATACATTCGATTATCCTAAAGGGTTCAAGCATATTGAATTTGTGTCAGTTGGGTTAAGAGATTCTATTTCAGAACAGGAAGATGTTGATAAGTTCGTCAAGAAACTTTCTTGGGTGGAATACAATGAGAAACTGAAACTTATCAAATCTCGAACCAGAAGTGGCATTGGTCATTCTAATATGGAGATTTTAAGATATGATCTGCTGGATATAAATACTCTGACAGAGAATCTTGGTGAAAGAATTTCTCCTTCACATCTTGAGAAAGTTGAAGCTGTGAAGATTGTTCATAGAAAGATAAATGATAATAATGCCAGAGAAGAGATTCTGTACTTTTTCAAGGATGGTAAAGTAAAGAACTTTACAATACAACAACTCTTAATGAAGAATGTGACAGAATTGAAATACATCCACTATCTTCTTAGAGTTGAGAACAGTGTCACCAGAAACTGGTCTTCTATGATACTTGAAGTCATCAGAAGAAGAGTCATGACAAAAGATGATAAATACAATGGTGATTATGTTCCCGAGTACAGAACTTATACTGGTCAAGAAATAAAGATGAAAAAGGGAGCTGCAGTGCTACAAGTTTTTCTCAACAGTCCTCAGTTATCTTTCAGTCCTGATCATGAAGATGTCAGTTTGAGTTTCATGTTAATTGGTAATCTTGAGATAAGCAAAAGCTCAATTTCTAAGTTAAGATCAGCCATCTATCATCTTGGAGAAGACACTAAAGAAAAGAGAGAGTTGAAGAAAAAGCTTGTTAAAGTCCTACGAGACAAGGAGGAAGAAAGATTGAAAAAATTTCTGGAAACAACTGTCAGTTATCTGAAGATACTAAAGTAAGCGTTACTCCTTGTACATTTTGTAGATTGGTTCTGGCATCATTGAGAATGGAATTTGTGCTTCATTACATTAAGCATAAATTGGGGGAGATTGTTACATATTAAATTCTCATTGATCAGAAGAAGCTCAGGATTTGGTTGTTCAAGTGTCATCAGTATCTGATGTATCGTCAGGATTTGATACATCATCAGCATTTAGATGTCATCAGTATTTGAAGCCAGTCTGTTTAAATGATTTGTTCTATTCCTTGTAATGTGGAGCAGATATCTTTTACGTCTGAGTTATAGGACTTAATCTATTCAGTTGAAGATATGTATCGGTTTCAGTTAGCTTTTGATAATGCATATCTTAGATTGATTTGTTGTAGCTGTGTAGTATATAAAAACAGTTTAGGTCATCACTTAATTTATCGATCTCGAGTATTATTCGACCTAGCAGCTCTCAAGAACATCAGTATTTCTTGAGAGGATTTTGTAATAGTTTTTATTAGAAATATAAAAAACTATTATATTTTATTACTTGTTCGAAATATTTATACAATTGTATCCAACCCCCCTTAAACAATTGTATCTTTACTGGGCAACAAGGATGTCAAGATCTATATATTTCAGTGATATGATTAAATTTTTAGAAAAAAATAAATGTATTTGCTTTCCTATTTTAATAGTCAACTGGTAGTTTGACCAGTACTTCTTAATAGTGTTTAGTCCCATATTAATGTTTCGGTTTTTTCAAAAATATTTATGAATGATCCAACCGTAAGGATGTCAAGATCTCTATATTTGTGGTATTTATGATAAAATCTATCAAAATCATCAAATTCAAAATTTTCTTTAAAATAGTGATTTCTCAAAAATAAATTATAGGGGTTGAGATCCTAACTTTATTAGTTTCTGCTATTTGGAATAAGTATTGAATGATCCAACCGCATAGATGTGAAAATTGTTAAAAATAAAGACTATAAAGAAAAAATCAACTAAATTTAAATATTAAAATAGTAATTATTTTTACAAAAATCAAATTTAGGGGTTGAGATCCTAATCCTAGTAGTTTCCGTTGTTCAGAAGAAGAATTGAATGATCCAACCGTATAGATGTTAATATTGTTAAAAAGAGTTATATGCAAAATTTTTTTTTTTTTTAATTACTAGACCTTAATTATTTTAACAAATAAGGTATCATTTCTTAAATTTTATTTACTATAAAATATAACAAATTAGATAATAATAATAATAATAATAATAATAATAATAATAATAATAATAATAATAATAATTATAATTATAATTAAATTGACACTTCGAAATTCAACCGATTCCAGTTGTATTTAGAGCCACGTTAGCGATCCGTGTGAACTATATTTAATGATCTAAATTTAACCACTATAACAACAATCCAACTGTTGGATTTACATTTTATAAAAACTTTTAATAAATCAAAACAAAACAAAACAAAATTAACCCTAATCCCCACCCCCTTCACTTAGCGTACCCCCTTTAACTCCTTCACGCCCGCCGACCTCACAACTATCGGCTCCAACTCAATCATCCCTTCCCTCTCTCCCTCTCCAACTCCTCCTTAACCTTCTCAATCTCGACACGAAATCTCTCCCTCTCCACCTCCTTCTTCTTTTCCTTCTCCAACTCCGCTATTCGCTTCTCGAATCTCTCCACCACAACATCCTCTCCTCCTTATTTTGTATTTGACTCTGTTTAGTAACGGAGGAATTGACTCTGTTGAATTGATGGTGAAACAGAGTAAAGATCCTATGAATGAGAAGATAACGTCAATGATTGTGAATTGGATTGGACTTAACGGAGTAACGAAGACTGAAATGAGTGATCCGACGGTTGAGATTTCATATTTTCAATCCCTGTGTGCTTTGCTTTTAATTGGGGTTTGTTTCGGTGGTGGTTGGGGTGTGGGTGTGGTGGTGGTGGACGGAGGGGGTGGTGTTTCGGTTGGGAGTGGAGGGGGTGGGGTTTCGCCAATTCTCGTCGTTCCAAGCATTAGGCGGTCACCGGGTTAGTCACAAGAAGCCTAAGTTAATGGCTGGAGATCTTTTAAAGTAATACCTATGAAGCCAAGAATACACGAGTGCTCAATATGTGGAACTGAGTTTGCTCTAGTTCAAGCTCTTGGGGGACACATGCGGCATCACCGTACGGAAATGGAGGCTAATTCATCTAGTACTTCTACGACGATAAGTGATGATCATAAGGCTATGGAGGGGGTGCCCATTTTAAAGAAGAGTAATAGTTGCAAAAGATTTTGGGGTTTGGATCTTAATTTGATGTCGTATGATAATTATTTGAAGTTGGGATCGGATTATGTTAAGCTCACCGGGATCGGGATATTTTCCGATTTTCGGCGAGTTTTTTTTGAAATTGGTGTGCGTGAATTCAACCGTATTCGGTAGCATTTAGAATCCTATTTTTATCCAAATACGGTTGAATTTAATAATTGGGCGGGCCTTTTCAATTTTGACATTAAATTAAATTATTTGGGCGGGATATTCATATTTTATCTGAAAAATTAAATTTGACCGGAAGCGGTTGTATTTAGCAGGTCGTATTTAAGCGGTTGTATTTAGTCGGTTGTATTTAGTAATAAATACAACCGGTTTACTAAATATGACTCCAGCGAATACAACCGGTCCAAAAACCGGTTATATTTAGCTAAATACAAATAAAAACGGTCGAATTTAGCTAAATACAACCGATTTTAAACCGGTTGTATTTAGCTTTTTTTGTAGTGAATGTCCTAACTAACGATGATAATTTTCAAAGTGATGGAATCGATGACGAAAGTATTAAGTCCAATGATGATTATGATATAAGTGCTTTTACTTATGATCATGGCTCCCGTTATAGTCATATTGTTAGGGGTTGAACATTAACGTTTGAATATTTGATATGGTTAATGAATGTTTGTAAAATAACCCGAGTTATGTTTATAAGTTGAATATATCTTTGTAATTATATGTATATATATATATCCATCTAGGTTTTTGTACGATTTAAATTTTCGCATGCGAACGAGTATGAATTTATGTTAAAACTAAATCTAAATTATTTTATAGTTTAGATGTTGGATCTATGCTACGCATAATGTGTGAATAGGAGGACATGTTTAAAAATTAAATTTATAGTCCAACATGTATATTGTGTCTTTTAAAATACGAACTTACGACGGTTGTGCATAACATATATTATCGTAATATAGTAAATTTTCATATCTTTTTTTTTTATCGTAGGTAACCCGCAGCTGCTACCTTTCGGGTGCGCACTGGGTAAACCCTACGGGCTCACGCAATAGCCTGCAAACCACGTGAACCAAGATAAACCGCATTTAAGCGACAGGCTCTGGCTCAGGAGGCATAATCATAAATTCTCCTCCCGTGGGATTCGAACCTGTGACCAAGAGGATAGTTTTCCTCTCTTTAACCAACTGAGCCAACCATTGCGGGCAAACAAGTGGGTCCCACTTCCATTTGCTATATACAATGTCTTTTTGGTCGGAAGTTAACAACATACGACGATTATTTTCTTCGTGAGTTTATTGATGATTAAACAGCTGAAGCGGTCTCGATAATTTCTCTTATGACGAAATGCAAATTTTTCATCACAATTAGCTCTGTTACGATGATTCCAATGCAAAAAAAATCGTTAAAACTTATTATGTCCTTTACATATATAAAATAAGTGTAATGGACTTCTTATCCAAAATTATGGTCATGTACCGCCAAAATAATATCAGTTGTTGATCTGATATAATTAAAAATAGAAGATTAAGATTAAATTTTATTAGAATAAATATATTCAAAATGAATTCATAAAAAGAAAATGATTAAATTGTTCACGTACTAATCAAACACTAATTGCAATACAATTTCTTAATATAATCCCAAACAGAATATGTATAATGATTTAACCAATTATAACTTTAAAAAGGATTATATTGTTCTATTGATACCAAATAGATGGAATATGATTAGATTTTATATTATATATAACTTTGATTCAATTATTTATCCATATATTTCTCAATATCTACATATTTGTTACAACAATATTACAATAAAGTAGCAAAAATAAAAAAATAAATTGCAACAAAATCAGAAATAACAACATAAATGTATATTAAAAAAACTATAAAAATATTTTTCTAATATTTTAAAAAGTAAACTTTTTTAAAACCGGGTATCGCGCGAGTTATAAGTAGTAAGATTAAAATAAGCGTAACAGATTTATCAGTGAAAATTTTGATCATTTACCGGAAAAATAATATCAACCATTGATCTAATTTTTTAAAAATAGATGATCAAAATTAAATTTTATTAGAATAAAAACTTATAGGGTGGAATCTGGAAGAGCAATTCAAAGAAAGAGATCAATAAAAATATAATTCTTCTTATTTAAGAAAATTAATTTAATTAAAAATTAAACCAAGGAATTATAGAATATTAAACATAAGATATTTTGTATATTTGTATTGAAAATAGAGATGAACAAATGATTTAGAACAATATTTTTACAAAAGCGATATGTATAATAAGAGAGATGGATTAATAAACAAATCATTAAAATTTTGGTCGGGCAGTTAATGATAATTTATATTGAATTCAAATTTCTCTATCAATTTAAATTCTAGTTCATACTGAACTACATATTATTCTAATTAAAACTAATTTTTTCTATCAAATTAAATTTTAATTTATGTTAATTTTTATGTTATTTTAATTGATTTTGAATTCAATTTATTCTACTAATTTAATTTTTATTTAATTAAATTCTAAAAAAATCTATAATTGGATAATCATTTTAATTATTATTTAATTAAACGATAAAATAGATATTATAATATCTATTATACAGATATTATAGATATCTATAGTAATAATATCAAAAGGTAATTTATTATTCGGTATAATATTCTCAAAATAAATTAAAAAATAAACTACACTTTTCATCCGGGTTAAAACAAAATTATACTATTTATTCGGGTTAAAATATAATTTAGAGTAAATTAAATATAATTATTTGAATTTTCTTGGTATAATATGTCTTGAGATAAGACAAAATAATAAGTACTATTAATCCGGGTAAGAAAAAGTATATAATTGAATCATGTTAAAAAAACAATATGTACTATTCATGTAATCATAAAACGATGTAAGTGATTCGAAATAAAACAAAATTTAAATCAAGATATAATTCGATTAACTAAAATAAAATCATATATATACTATTTATGTGGGCTCAAAAATATTACAATATTCATCCGGGCTTAAAAAATTAAACTCAAACTAAATATAATTAGTTCAATTTGGTAGATGTAGCAGGTGTCGGCTTGAAACACAATAATGAAATCATTTATCCGGGTAAAACAAAATTAAAATATTTTTTTTAAACACATAAAAATATCAATAAAATTATACGCTCAATCAGAAATATTATATTTTTTAAATATATTTTATTAAAAAAATCATGAACATATACATGTATTAATATATTATCATAAAATCATGTCATTTAAGTAAACAAATTTAAAATAAAATAAATTTATTTAAGAAATTTGTTAGCATTGCTATATGAAACAGAATGTTATCACATTATTCATCGTACACCATAAAAAAAAATTGCTACTCAAATTATTATTTTGATGACTATGAAAATTGTAATATCAAAATGAAAAATGTTCAGATTCCTGCTTTCATGCCCCTATCTGCAACTTGTGTGTACTTCTCTGATCATTAACATTGCCAAGTAATATTCCCGATCAGAACTGTAGATCAGCAGTGCCAAGATAAACACTGGACCTGATAGACTGTTTAATTACCAAGGACCAGCTGAACAGTTCAAATTCTTTTTTTTCCCTAATATTTCGGACCTGAAACACTCATTAAATCATACGCGCAATAATAAATGATAGTTTATGATTTTCTAAATTAGAATTATTTCCACACAAAATTTATTTTTAAACATATTCTAATATTTTGTTATGTAACCCGACCAACGTTGAGGGCCGGGTTTAGTCAAAATGACCATTTGGTTACATAAATCAATCGTTTTTACTATCGATTTAGAATCTGTTTCTTGTAGTTAATAATAAATATAGGGTTGAATGTGTAATTTTAGGTTGTATTATATATCAAAAAAAATATATTTAAATAGCACAAAAATTATTAAACATACATTTAAATATTCCTCATTGTAATGAAATCTTGACAGGAAATCCAATTCTATAGGATTTAAACGAATTGAATTGTCCGTAAGTTTTGTTAGAAATTCAAATTCAACAAAGTTTTTCGATTTCGAACACGAGTTTAAAAACATTTTCCGTTTGATACTTTTAACAAACAAAGCAACTTTGTAAGGCATTAGACTTGAGTTTAGTTCCCCTTCAACTTCAGTTTAGCTTAGCTTGAGTTTTGTTCGAAAAATTAAAATATATTTATAATGTTATATATATATATGTTTGGTGTTCGACTTAAATATTATCAAACTTAAATTTGAAAATAAATTTATCTAATAATTATCCTATTATTTAATTTATTAAAATTTTCCTTCAAGTTCGTTAAATTTTCGTTCATGTCCGACTCTAATTCCACATAGGTGTTGTTAACTTGTATTTTCCATGTCTACAAAGCTAGGCTACATAAATCATTGTGTGCTTTATATCATGAAGAGAGGAAAGGGAAATACAGTAAAAAAAAAGAGAGGAAAGGGGTATTTTGGATGTTTTCTCCTGAAAAAAATATAATTAATTAATTAATTAAAAAATCTGAGATGAATTTTGTATTTGATCCTCAATAAAATTTGGTGGCTTGTTTTTCTTGCGAGTTCCGACAATAACCGCAATCACCTACACGAGCATGAATAGACAGATCATACTGTTAAAAATAAAATTACAACCAAATTCACTGCCCTCATCTCTCATCATCTCTCTCTATATATAGTATTGAAATATATACATACAAGCTCATATAATTATAGACATGTCATTCTCTTCTATTTGTATAAATAATACACACTACATACTCTTTAAAGTAATCAAAGCTTTGCACTACAATATACAAAAACATTCTTAGCCAGATTCCTCAGTTCTCCACCAATTCCTTAAACATCAAAGTTTAAACTAATTGATTATATTCTGTTAAACAAATAGTTTATCATTTTATAAACATCCCTTAGTTTTCTTTTCACTATATTTATATATATTGAAGAATGGGGCTCAGGGATATTGGTGCGGAACTTCCACCAGGGTTTAGGTTTTATCCAAGTGATGAAGAATTAGTGTGCCATTATCTTTACAAAAAGATTGCAAATGAAGATGTTTTGAAGGGTACTCTTGTGGAAATTGATCTTCATACTTGTGAGCCTTGGCAGCTTCCTGGTAACCTACTTATTCATTTATTTATTTCTCTATCTTGTCGTTTTTTCTCTTTTGTAGTTTGTTAATTAATTCAGGGATTTTACAATAATTATATGTGGTTCTTGTATTAACAAACTTGTGAATTGCGATAAGCCTTTGATCTAAGGTGATGTCGGTTTTCAAAGTGTTTAACCAATAATTAAGAAATGGGGGATTAGTACTGTTGTATGTTTATGGGAGTATATAATGCATAGATGTAATCTTTTAGAGCTCTTCTTTTTCTTTCAAACCTTTATTCTGCAAAGGGGGAATCTCGCGAAAAGAAAGATTTTCTTGGTCGATGATAGTGGGGAGCAATTGATCGTGAAGATCGACTTACATAAAGCTCATTTTATATATGATTCTGCGGGGGTTGCACACGAACGACTCAGATTTATATAGGTTATTTAGTCATCATGAGTTGATCATGCGATTGTTTCATTGGAGCACTGAACAATATATAAACGGGCACACACATACACTTTCTCCTGTTTACTTTTGCTTCCTTATCACCTATTGTGATATACTAATCATCACATCTGTTCTTCAATAAGATATCATCCTTTTCGTAAACGCTACACGCAGGGTGAGTGTGTTCAATCCATTTCCTGCAACTTCTGCAGAAGTATCTTGTTTCGAGTAGAACTCGACGGCTGTGAGAACTTTTTTGGCCTATTATTTTGTTCATTCTGCAGTCTGTGGATATGATCTAGTGTTAATTAATATATGTGAATTTATGCATATTTATTCTGATATTAGTCTATTTGATTCATGTCATCCGCGTATACTATACCTGCATATCGTTTCAAAGAATTGATTTATGTTTGAAGCATTACTGTTCCTTTTTTCTGTGTGTGAAGATAATAATCTTTAACTCATGGCGTAACCAGGATTTAAAAGGATAAAAGCTGTAATATTTAACATGTTAAATATTGTCTTACATCTGAAAGAGATCGGAGGAGAGTTTGAGCTGTGAAGGAAACAATTAGTATAACTCATTGGCAACAATTATTTGAATGTTTTACTCACATATGTTGCTGTAACTGTACTCAAAGTATACTGTTTATGTACATATATACCTACATACTTCATTCCTTGTATGTGTGTGGTGTATATACTTTTACTGTAGTACTACAAGTTCAATAATTTGAATCTGACACATACTTCTTCTACACAATTTCTATAGAAAACGACACTACACGACGAAGATGCAGGCTTGCTATCGTTTAAATTTTTGTAAAGTCCAATAAATGTACTGTCACACAAAAATTCCATTTCCTATGTAAATTACAATTATTCTACTAGGGTAAAGTTATAACCAGTCAAATACCAATCTATGGTGGTCCATGCTCTATCCAAGCTTTATTGTAAAGTTAGCTACAAGATAGACTTGTATAACAATATTTCAACTGTTCTATCTAATTAATTTAATTCGAGAGCACATTCGAACTAATTAGTTGATAGTTTTACTTTAGTCTATTCAAAATGGCTGTGCAGAAAATTAATTAACTAGTTGTGTGTTTGTGTTTACTCTTGCAGAGGTGGCAAAGCTGAATTCAACAGAATGGTACTTCTTTAGCTTTAGAGACCGGAAATATGCCACTGGCTTTCGGACCAATCGAGCCACCACGACGGGGTACTGGAAAGCCACTGGGAAGGATCGGGTGGTGGTTGATCCAAAGACTAATGCAATTGTAGGGATGAGAAAGACTTTGGTTTTTTACAAGAATAGAGCTCCCAATGGTGTTAAAACTGGTTGGATCATGCATGAATTTCGTCTCGAAAACCCACATCTCCCACCTAAGGTACACATTGATTCCTTTTTCTTGATTAATCTGTGCTCGGTTTTGTGTCACATTCTACCAAAGTGTATGTGATTTCAGTCTCACCATGCACCTTCACATGTCACATATCTATAACTCAATTTAATACAGTGGGTTTATTTGTCTTTGTTACCTAATTGGGACATTCTAAAAGATTGATACAGAAACAGACTTTTGATTTGCTTCAAAAACTTCTAAAAAAAAGCCACTAAAACACACTCACTGGCTTCCATTTTTCATCTTTTCTTTTGTTCATATCGAAAATGATGCACTTACGTCAGGTTCTTTATAGCAAAAGTGACTTAGACAATTGACATGAAGAGAACTTTTTAACCTCTTCCTACAAGCCAACTTATTATATAAGACACAGAAAAACATATATGCAGTGGCTAGATTATTACGCGGTTCATTATACACAATATGTTCATCATCTTTATAATAGATGTTTTTTTTTCTAATTAAACTAACAGTACTACAAGATATACAGCGTAATTGATACTTCTTAATACGTACTCACCTAACTTTAATGTGAGATACAAATGATTTTTAATATGAATGCAGAGTGATACTTTTGTAATTGCAAAACTTGTTTAAATTTACAGCTCTATCATTGATATAATTAACTTCCTTAAGTACGTACTTGGCAACATTTTTCTCTCAAGTTAACATGTAATTTTAATCCGCTTGTATTAAAAGTTTTGTAAATAATGACTAATGATTAAAGCAGGAGGACTGGGTGTTGTGTAGAGTATTCCACAAAGCCAAGACAGAGAACATCAACCAACTGAGCCCACAAGACGTGTTTGAGGTTCAAGAGGCAACAGCTGGTGACACTTCTCCTCTGTCGTCGTCTAACAAAATATCACCCCTCGGCTTTTATCCCTACCAACAATATAATCAAATCATCACACCTCAAGCCCCCCCATCCTACCAACATTCCAATAATCTACTTCAAATCCCATCACTCAGCCCTAATTTCCTTCAATTATCTCATCAAGTTCGCAACGACACTAGTACTACCACTCTCACTCGTGTCAATGATATCATGATGATTAACTCCAAACGCGACGATCAGGATGATTACAAGTTCTTGTTTGATATGAACTTCGAAGATGGGAATATCGGAGATGAACTGGATTCAAATATGCATGGGATAATGTTTGATGATTGTTTATAAGTTAGTTTACAATATATACCATCGAGTCTGCGTTATTTTTTCAGTTATATATTATATATGCAGGAAGGGGGTCTGTTTTAAGGGTACTGAAACAAAACATTCATGATGCATTTGATCTGTTAGATTTGTCGTATACTTTAAATTATAGAATTATATAGAATGATAGGGCTGCTAGGTCTAGGTCATACATGTTCAGTGTTTGTAAAGTTTGTAAATTAATATTACATTTATTTGCATTGTGTAATGTCAGATTGATAGAATATGATAGAAAATCCTGATTTATGTTTATATTCAACCAAAAATAACATGTAATTTTCCTGTTACAAGTTTAATTAGCTGGCTTGATATACTGTCTAATTAGTCGTAACCGTATGTTTTCATTCTATAATCATAGCTACGTACGTAATTACAAAAATAGAACATGCAAATAAGAAAATACATACCTGGGGATAAGGTTTATGTAATAGGAGAACTTACCGTGCAAGCATTGAAAAGATATATAGTGAGCTGATTAATAAAGGTAAATACGTTGATGGTAAGTTTAACCATTAGTTTGTAGTCTTATCTTGCTTGATTAATTTGTGGTTTATGATTATAAGAAAAGTAGCCCTCGATCGAGAATCTTATATATGAATTGGATGTGTTGTACATGATTAAAATGACCATCGTTCTTTGACAAAAAAAAAATGAGAACTGCCCACCAAGTGCAAACGGACTATAAGTTTTTTCTTACAGACTAAAGGGATGAATACTAGTGTCCATTCGTGTATATATAGGTATAAGTGTAAATGTATTATTAAATTAATATTTTATAGTAGTATGTCGGTGTCATTCTAGGTGTTACTTTTATAAAAAATATCACTAAAGAGTTATATAATTTTTTTTCACGAATAGTCGAAAAATTCATTAAAAATTTGGAACGCGGCCGAAATAAATCTCCGAACTCTCAACTACAATCGTATTATAAAATGAAAAAACAAGCTAAAGAAATAGTCATTAATTTTATTTTTAGATCGCTTAACACATATAATATACAATTTCATCGATTTAAAAAATATTATAATGACATCTCTAGTAATACAACATACACCACTTGTGAAACTAGTAACATAATTGAGCTTCACATAAGTATTATCTGTAACTCGATGTTCAGAAGAAGTTTCAGTTACATTTACATCAACTTACATTGGAGTAACAAATACCTCCAAGCTATGAACAATAATTTTCTGCTGTGAAAGGTGAGCTATTACGATATCTACCACCATACCAGATTCAGTGCGAGTCTTACAGATTTACCAAAACCATATAAATCTCTTCTAAAAAAATTACCAAATTCATTAACTGGCACACACAAACATCAAAATAGAATACACTAACATTTTAAAAAGAACTAACATTTCAAAAACATGAGCACGAGTAACAAATTTGATAATAAGGTATTCAACAAAATTAAGGGATTAAATCTCGATTTTATTGAAAAAACTGATAAATAAAAGAAAATAGAAGAAAACAAATGATGAGGTTTGAAATCTAAATAATGTTGTCACCATTTAATAAAATAATTAGGGTCATACATGAAATCATAATATAATTTTTTTTAAAATATAATAATTATAAAAATTGAGGGAGTATTTACGTGGGCGGAGAAAATAAGGGTGATTACATCTGTGCCTTTTAACGGGATTCATTTTCATAAATTAATGTTATATAATCAGTATTTAATATATTTCAAAAAAATTATATTATATATTATTAGCAACAGGGATATTGTTACAGTTGTTACTCAGCATATTAGAATCAGATGGTTTAAATGGAGGCTGCCATAGGGGTGCTGTGTGATAGAAATATACTTTTAAAGTTGAAGGTAAATTTATATAATTATAGTTCGACCGACATTGTTATATGATTAAGAAAGTTCAATAACGCTCGTTAGAGACAACATAAATGTGTTGAGATGGATGTGTGGTCGTACAATGGAAGATCATATCACAAATGATATCTTTATATGAGTATTAGGCATTGAGTTTATTTCCAAGTAAATATGAGAGAGTCGATTATGTTGGTATATATGGATATGTTAGGAGACCGCGTGTATCAGCTCCAATTAAAGGGGTTGAAAGCATATCAATACGGGAAAAGAGAAAAAAATTTAGACTACGTATTACTTGAGCTGATCAATTAATTTTGGATATGGAAATCTCACATGTGACATTACTTTCAAAAGAGCTAGTTGCTTGAAGACGATGAATTTATAGTTGTCTCTAGTGATTTGCAATGATTTCAGTTATAAAATTTTTCTTATGATTCTTTATATCCGGTTATATGATTATGTGACTTTTTATATATTTGGATGTGTGTATATATATACTAACAATTGTTAGAAAATGTTATTCTATTTCGACGTAAGTTTCATATGAATATAATCATGAGTTTACGTATTATCTCACACATTTTACAATTTTTATCTGTTATATTAATAATATCAATTGTCTTAAAACAATTTAACTGCTATTTGGTATAGAGAAATAATATGCGTACACATTACGTCTTATCTAGTTCCCTATATAATTTTTTAAGAGGTATATACAAGACAAATTTGATTTAGTATTACAAATCAGTTAGAATAGTGATATTATCTTTGCGTCTTCGATAATTGAGTTTGCTAAATTAATTAATAAAACCTAATTAATACATGCAACAATCAAAACATACGCTCATGTTAGTATAAAGATATATGTTTCCGGAACTAGCAAGTAAGAAATATCTTTTTCAAACTCATGCTGTCTTATATAGAATGAATAAAACTGATATAAAACTGATCTCGCCGGGAATATTAGGCAGAACATCGTTCATTGTACTCGGACAATTTGCTTACTTTGTCTAAAGTACCTAGAGAAAAATACATTTCCATTTCGAGAAATATAAGGAATTTTCGTGGATTTAATTAGGTTTCCGTCATTTCTTTCTAAAATTGAAAATACGTATACAAGTCGACCTACAGCTTGAAATTCAGCACGACATGTTATTATATGCAATATATTTCATAGATATATTTGACTTAAAAATAGCAATACATAGGATCTATTAATAACAAAATGGCTATTAACCTGTAAACTCTACTGTAAAAGAACAAAGCGTGGTTAAACTTAGCTATCAATACAGTAACTTACAAGTTACAAGCAGAGTCTTATACTCGTTTGTAATTAAATAGATAAATACAGCAACTTTTTGCTTTTATCAACCGATTTTCTTTTCTTGAAAATTCATGACTCCAATTTCATTTTATTTTTCCAAATTCTCCTTTTGTACGTTAATCGGCAAACTTGAGATCTATCTTGTTAGCCCAACTACACAGTACACATTGTAGATTAATCCAGCCCACAAATAAGAAAAACCAGTACCATTATCTCTTACCTCTAAAATTAGGGGTAATCTAGTGAGTCCAGCTGTCAGACTTAGAGGGATTTTTAATTTTTAGGTGTTAAGTGACTGGATTTTCAATGCGAATGTAGTTAGAACTGGCAAATTGGGTCTGAATCCGAATAACCGAACCGAAATCTATAGATCCAAGATCCGATCCGAGATCCGAAATATATAATCCGATAATTATCCGAAAACCAATTAAACCGATCTGAAAATTACCCGAACCGAAAATTTAACCGAAAATGATCCGAAATACTAGATTCGATTATAAATTGGAACCGAACAAAACCGATTCATATAATATCCGAACCGAATATGATTCGACATAAACAAAATTCATACTTAAATGTATCTTATATTCGTGATAATTTAATAATTTAATTATAAATTAATGTAAAAGTACATTATATTATATTAAAAGTACTACATTTAATAAAAAGATATTTTTTTAAGTCTCAAAACATGAAAAAATTAATAAATTATGATCTGAAATATCCGAACCGAATTTAATCCGAACCGAATTTTGTTCAATTTTTATCCAAATTTCATCCGCTTTTGATCCGAATTAGACCTGAACCGAACCACATCCGATTCCGATCCGAATGGTCTCCAGTTATATCATAATCCGAACGTGGAACCGATCCGAAATAGAACCGATCCGAAATAGAACCGATCCGAAACCGATCTGGTTATCCGATTTGCCAGGTCTAAATATAGTGGATATTTTTGTAATTATATAATTTAATTAAAAAATTAGTACCATACCATTAAAATATATTTTTCTCTTAGTTTTTATATAATGTTTAAGAAGAGAGCTCCTTATATTTAAAATAGTTACTTTCTATTTTAAAATGTATATGCTATTTATAAGTTATAATATAGTTTTTTTAAAAAAAATACATTTTTTATAGTTACTTTTCACATTAATTTTTTTTTTGTAAATTATAATTTTCATCAATAATCTTATGTGTTACAAAAAAATTAGAAAATAACTGGTGGTCATAATATTTTAAAAAACGGGTAGAGAAAGTCAAATGTTTTTGTTTTTAAATTTACTACTCTTGTATTAAAGTTTTAAATCCCTTGAAAAAAGTTAAGTTATAAATTAACAAATACATTATCAAAACTAAAATAAATAATTTAAATAATCACTTAACAAATTTAAGTGATGAATTCTTGATTTAGTTTTAAAAAATGTGTGAAATATTTTGTGATGAATTTTTGATTCATTTTTAAATGTGGACCAAAAGAAATGTAACAGGTAGCTAGATGATAACGTATAGGTGAAAATGAGGTCAAATCTCGAGTATTTTTCCAAAATCAGGTCAAATCCTGATTCTGAATCCTAAAATAAGTTAAAGCTTATTGATCAAAATGCACCCAACTTGGATAAATAACAAATTTACCATAATCCCCCAAAAGATCATGATTTATTGGTATATTTAGTAGTAATATTTTGTCTTATAAACTGAATTGATCGAAGTTCCAAATCTACTCGACGTGGGACTACAATATTATACACTCCACCATAACTCCTGACATCCTTGTCAGACCTGAACAAATAGCCTATAGGTCCATGATCGTTCCTCTCTATTCATTACGGGATATTACCGGTTGTTTCGTGTCCCGCATCCATATCTCTGTCCATTGTGGGATAATATCATCAGCCTTCGTATCTCCACCTCCGAAAAATTAACGCATCAAGTTTTCTACATTCAGCTCTGATACCATTTGTGACAATTCGGAACAAATTCCGAGCATTTTCTGAAAAACTGATCAATCGGATTTCTAGTCCAAAAAATATGTCGAACCGTACTAGCCCAAGTGCAACCAACTCCGGTAAATAAAAAGCTCAACATAGGCTCCAAAAAAATATGATTTGTTGGTGTATCTAATATTAACAATTTTTCTTATAAACTGTACTGAAGTTCCAAATCTGCTCGATGTGGGACTGTGGTGTTACAGTACAGTATTTAAAGTCCTAATAGAGCAGTAATAATCATTGATTTTTTACTTTCATTCTTTTACATCTTCTTCTTATGATCTTCAATACAATATATACTTGTTTGATATGTACATTTTCATTTTAAATTTATATTAACCTCTAAGCATTCTACTAAGACTTTGCTTATTTATATTTGTAGAATCATATTCACGCTCATGAATATAAAGTGGTAATTAAAGACTACTCATTTATATAGTTGGTCCAATGTTTTATTTTTTTACTAGTAAACTTAAACAAATGACTTCTACATTTTTTGTTGAGTCTAATGATAATTTATGTTGACTAGTCATCATGTAGCTAGAAGTAGTATCTTGTACACAAATTTGATTTTTTATTATAAAATACTATGTTCTGACCATTCATGTTAAATGGGAAATGATATGATATGAGAAATTATGCTAATTACTTGCAGATAAGAATCTATACATAATAGCAGGACATAGCTTATTAAATTAGTTATGTTAGATATGATTATATGATATCAACATTTATTGTCAGAGTTTTCTATCAGAGTTTGCTACTGAAAGATATAGTGTTTATCAAGCTTATCAGTATTTGACATATAAGAGTTTATTACCAGTTTTTGTCTATCAACATCTGTCTAAGCTGGATTCCAGGAAGTGATAGATTTAATGTAGAATACTTGATTTGCAGAGATATATCGGTGTAGGACTTTACTTATATGTAGCAATCAATAGTTGGATATGTATCAGGATTCCTTATCCATATATATCATATCAACTAGATTGATTGTGTAACTGCGCAGTATATAAGCACATATTAGGTTAACACTATAAGTGTTAATTAATATTTTATCATTCTGTGTAACCTAACAGCTCTCACGGATATATGTTCATGCTTTGAGAGAGTATTGTGATAAGTTTTTATTTATCAATACAAAAACTCTTACTACATATTGAGTTTTAATTCAAATTGATTGTTAATACTGTATTCACCCCCTACACGTTATACTTAAAGGCCCAACAATTGGTATCAGAGCTTGTTGTTGATACACAAACAGTTTAAGATCCAGAAAATAATCAATAATGTCATAGAAAGAAACTCAACAACAACCACCACCAGCCACAACTCAAATCAACAACAACATGAGTAGATATGAAGCCATCAGAGTTCCAATCTTGAAAGTTAATGTGTATCCAATATGGAAAGTTAAGATGACTATGTGCTTGGAAGCCACAGATCCTAAATATCTGCACAAGATTTGTGATGGTCCACACAGGTCCAAGAAACTTGTTGTTGCTGTTGTTGGTGAGGCTGAAAAGATGGTTGACAAGGATAAGAAGGATTATAATCCTGAAGATTTAGCATCAATTCTGAAAGATGTTAAGGTTAGACATATGTTACATATCAGTCTACACAGTGTTATGTCTAATAGGGTTATTGGATGCAAAACTATAATAGAAATTTGAGACATTTTGGAAGTAAAGTGTCAAGATACTGGTGCTATTAAAAAGAATGGGAAAACCATTCTCACTCAGGAGTATGAACACTTTGACTCAAAAATTGACGAGTCATTGACTGAGATCTATGACAGGTTTCAGAAACTGTTGAGTGATTTGTCTCATGTTAAAAAAGTGTATGATCTAGAAGATTCAAACCTGAAGTTTCTTCTTGCACTTTCAGAGAAGTGGGATTTAATAGTCACTTAGAAGTGGGATTTAATAGTCACTTCCATAAGAGACAACTATGATATTAAAGACATATTTCTAGATGATATCTATGAAATGTTGAAGATTCATGAACTGGAGATAGAGGGGAGGAGCAAGAGAAAAGGATTAAGGACTAGACAAATTGCACTCATAGTTAAAGGAAAACCTAGAGAAAGAGTTGTGAAAAAAGGCCATTCAAGAGGAAGCTCCATGATTGTAAAGTCTGATACTGCATCATCAAATACTGATGATGACTCAAATTCTGATAATTCTTTAGACTCTGATAGTGATCATGGGGATGATGAGAAAATCTTGCAGATGACTGCTTCGATGGTGAAAAACTTTATAAAGATGGCCTACAAGAACTTCAAGAAAGAAATTAGATTTTCCAAGAGAGGCTCCAGTTCTTCAAACTCTGACAAGAAGAACTACATGAAATATGATGAAAAAGAGTCTAAATCCGGCAAGATTGACAAGTCTAAGGTCAAGTGTTACAACTGTGATGGAGTTGGACATTTTGCAGCTGACTGCAGAAAGCCAAAAGTTGAGAAGAAGCAAGTCTTGATCACAAAGAAGAAGAATTGAAATGATACATCAAAATTGGATGAGGGAGTCAACTATGCTCTCATGGAAAATGCTGATAGTGAATTTGAGGATCATGAGATGAAGGTACCACAAACTACTCTTGCTTTTGATACTGATAATATATTTGAATTAAGGTTATTTCTTAAAATTCTGCATGTTAGTTATAGGGATCAAACTCTTAAAAATGATAGGATTAGAATAAAAAATTATGATTTAAAGAAAATAAATGATCATCTAGAAGCTGAGTTGGTTTTTATGCTAGAAACTCAAAAAGAAAGAGATAAAATGCTGTATATGTTAAAGATAAATTATTCAAAAGTCATGCTTACTTAGAAAAGGAATTAGCTAAGGAAAGAGAAAAAAATCAATCTTTGGACTAATTCAGGAAAATAAACTCAAAAAATTATAGAAATTGGTTGATATGGATCATGATTAGGTTAGCTGAAAAATCCAATACTGAGAACTCAAAAGAAAAAGAAGCTAAGGAGAGTAAATCAATAAATGCTGAAAAGCATGTCAAAAAGAACAAATCTCGGTTAACACCTATTAAGTTTAACTTAAGTACTGATGGTCTCAAATCATTAAATAGATAGGTTCAACATCAGCGTCTAAGTCAAACTTAAAACTGGTAACATTGAACACGTGAAAGCCAATTCAGTAAATATTGGTTTAATGACTCAGAAACAGCATAAGCATAAGCATAAGATGAAAGAAATTAAAATTTAAGAACAAGGAAAAACAGCCTAGGAAAAATAGAAAAAGTAGGTGTTAATAAGGAGAATAAGTACAAACTTATTTTTAGTGCACCTAGAAAGGCTTTCTTAAACTGTGGTAGTACTAATCATCTTGTTGTTGCTTGCATGAAAAATAAAGGGATAAATATTGTTCCTTCTAAATCAGGGTTTAGAAACAACACAATTAGATATAGACCACAATATCCTTATTTTCATTGTGGTAGTACTTGACATTCGATTTACACAAGAGTATCACAGTTTGTATCATGATTATCATGAACTGGAACCCTCTAGGAATAATACAAAGGTCATTTCAGCATGTGTATCTCCTGATATTAAGAATGTTAGCATAAACTCTGATATAAAGAAATCTGCTATAAATGTTAACAAACTTAATAAGGCCAAAAGATCCAAGTAAGTCTGGGTCCTTAAAAATATTCTAACAAATGGCTTATCTGATTGCAGGGCAACATGAAAAATTCTTTAATCTTGGATAGTGGATGCTCAGGGCATATGACTGGAAATAAAACCCTGCTATCAGAGTTTAAGGGGAAGGCTGGCCCAATTATTTCTTATGGAGATGGAAACTAGAAAAAACTTTGGGATATGATAACATCAAACTTGGAAATGTCATCATTGAAAATGTAGCTATTGTTGCAGGACTAAAGTATAATATGATAAATGTGAGTCAAATCTGTGACAGAGGTTATCATATGGATTTTTATGAAGAACATTATGAAATTGATAATAATTCAGATGGCAATTTTACAATGACTAGTTAAAGACATGGTAACTTATATAAAGTCAGGGTTTCCACAAACACTGATGGCTCTGATATATGTCTGTTAAGTAGAGCAACTGTGGGAGACAGCTGGAACTAATATAGAAGACTTTCTCACTTAAACTTCAACAACATAAACATGTAGAAAAAAAATCTTGTAAGAGGATTTCACAATGCAGTTTTTACTTCTGATGGCCTATGTGATTCATGCCAGAAGGCCAAGCTAAGGAAATCATCTTTCAAAAGTAAAACAGAATCCTCAATTCTTGAACCATTTTACTTATTACACATTAATCTTTTTGGTCCAATTAATATAATATCAATAGCCAAAAAGAGATATGCACTGGTCATTATGGATGAGTACACCATATACACATGGGTATACTTGTTGCATACTAAGGATGAGATACCATCCATTTTTCTTAATCAAGTGAGGCAATTGAAAAAGGGATCATCACCCAAAGTAAAGATTATTAGAAGTGATAATGAAACTGAATTCAAGAACAACACTATGGAAGAATTCTGTAAATACAAGATAATCAAGCAGAAATTTTATGCCCCTAGAACTCCACAACAAAATGGAGTTATTGAAAGAAAGAACAGAACTCTTATAGAAGCTGCAAGGACCATGCTTGAGAAAGCAAAATTGCTAACCTATATATGGGATGAGGCTTTGCAAACTACATGCTTCGCACAAAATACAACTCTGATAAACAAGCATGGAAAGATAACATTTGAGATGGTGAAAGGAAAGAAGCCAAATTTGAAGTACTTTCATATATTTGGCTATAAATATTTTTTTCTCAAAACTCATCCTGAACAGCTTACAAAATTTTATCTAAAAGCTGATGAAGGAATTTTTGTTGGATATCCACTGTCAACAAAAATCTTTGAAGTTTACAACCTGAGAACAAAAGTGATCATGTAATCTATTCATGTATCTTTTGATGACAAGAAGATTACAGGTCTAGAAAATATAGATGTTTATGAAACACTGAAATTTGAAAATAAATTACTATATGCTGAATAGATAAATCCTAATGGACTGACAAATCCTAATATCATATTAAACTCTGATAAACCACTTGTCATTGGTGACAAATCAAATATTGAAGTACATGTTGAGGGGGAGCAACATGATTGACATCAAGAGTCAAGTTAAAGTGATTCAAATCAAAATATATTAGTAAATACTTTATCGGACTCTGATTCCTCAAATACTGATGAAATAAATACTGATAATTCTGAAAGCACTGATTCAGGGGGAGCATCAGGAAATAATCATGATGCACATCAAAGTGGAAATAGAGACTTCATGGTTCAAGGATGAGGATCTTCTTCAAGGAGTCAACTTCCTTCTACAAGAAAATGGACTAAGTCACATACCCCTGACTTAATCATTGGAAATCATAATAGCGGTGTAAAGACTAGAAAAACCACTCAAAATGAATGTCTCTACCATTATTTTCTATCTCAGACTGAACCAAAGAAAGTGGATAAAGCTCTTCAAGATGCTGACTAGGTCAAAACAATGCAAGAGATCAATAAATTTGAAAGGAATAAAGTCTGGACTTTAGTACCAAGGCCAAAATATGGATCAGTAGTTGGTACTAAATGGGTGTTTAAAAAAAACTGACAGTGAGGGAATTATTACAAGAAATAAAGAAAGGTTGATTGGAAAGGGATATTCTCAGCAAGAAGTTATTGACTATGATGAAACCTTTGCTCATGTTGCAAGACTTGAGGCCATCAGAATTTTTCTGGCCTATGCTGCTCATATGAAGTTCAAGGTGTTCTAAATGGATGTAAAAAGTGCATTTTTTAATGGTGAAATTGATGAGGAATTTTATGTAGAACAACCTCCGGGGTTCATTGATACAAAAGTTTCCAAATCATGTCTACACGTTGGATAAAGTACTCTATGGACTAAAGCAAGCTCCAGGAGCCTGGTATGAGACACTTGCAAAGTTTTTACCGGAAAGTGGTTTCAAAAGAGGTACCATTGATAAAACTTTATTTTAAAAGAATGATGGTAAGGACTTGTTATTAGTTTAGATATATGTTGATGATATCATCTTTGGCTCTACTAATGATAAACTCTGTAAGAGGTTTACCAAGTTACTGTAGTCTAAATATCAAATGAGTATGATACAAGAACTCATCTATTTTATGGGATTACAAGTCAATTAGAATGAATACGTGATCTTTATTAATCAAGCTTAATATATCAGAAATTTGCTGAAAAGGTTTGGAATGCCTGATTATTCAACTGCTACCAAGTTAGATTTAAATACTGGTTCATTCAATAGATATAACTAACTACAAACGTTTGATTGGCTCACTCCTTATTTGACTGCTAATAGGCCTGATATCATGTATGTTACCTATATGTGTGCAAGATTCCAAGCTGATCCAAAGGAACCACATCTTATAGCTGAGAAAAGAATTTTTAAATATCTTAAGGGCACCATGAATCTTGTTTTGTGGTATCAAAGAGATTCGAATTTTAAGCTGATACGATACTCATATGCTGATTTTGCAGGATGCAAAATGGACAGGAAACACACTTCATGAAACTGTCAATTTCTTGGTGGTGGATTAGTTTCTTGGTTTAGCAAGATAAAAAAGTCAATTTCCACTTCAACTGCAGAAGCTGAGTACATTGCTCCAGGAAGATGTTGTGCACAAATTCTTTGGATGAAAAATCAGTTACTGGATTATGGGTTATAATATTCTAAAATTTCTATCTATTGTGATAATCAAAATGCTATTGCAATGACATGAAATCCAGTATAGCACTCAGTGACAAAGCACATCAGCATTAGGTACCATTTTACAAGGGAACATGTGATGCAAGGTATGTTGGAATTGCACTTTGTGCCTACAGATCAGCAATTAGTGAATATCTTCACCAAACCACTTTGTGAAGTTACCTTTACAAGGCTGGTGAATGAGTTAGGAATGATCTCATGATATTTCTCAAATACTGATGAATAAATAATTTTATATAACAGGCATATGTAACCAGAGTTTGGTGTCTATTTCTTAATATCAGTATTTCTTAAATTCTGGTGACTATATTAATCATTGATGCCATGTATTTATGCTATTTGCTTTATGAAAAATGTTTAGAGTGTTAAATTCTGATAATTTACTCTTTGCAGTAGTTTCATTAATAAACTATGATGATAGAAATGAAGGGTTTTTAGCACATAAACGCAGCGAAAACGTAAATTTAATCTTAAAAAAAAAACCGAAACCCTCCGCAGGATCCATGCGAAAAATAATAATTAATTCGTAGTTCAGTATGCTTACCTTAAGAAGTTTTACGTTAATGGAAAGATGGAGGTCTTTAATGGCGATCCAAAAATGATGAACGGAGATCCTTAGCAGCTGCTCCTCAAGTGTGAAGCACTCCACCAGTATCCACCAAGAAAACGATGTGATGAAGGAGGAGGAGATGGAGAGAATTAGGGTTTTGTAAATCTTTTTGGTTTTTTAGGCAAAAATAGGGTTTATAATAGTATATTTATAGGAAAAATTTCCAGCTACAAATTTTTCCATAAAATATTATTATTATTAACCCTTTATTATTCTCACTAATAATTAAAACACCTTTTAATTATTAATCCTTTTTCTAAACTCTTTAGAAATAATTCTCTCACTTGATTTAATTTCCAAAAATTAAATTCTTAATTAATAATATTAAGAACCTTTTCTTAATTGATTTATAATCAATTAAATCTCATTTAATCAATTATTAAATTTTCCAATTAATTATTTATTTCATAAAAAATATTATCAGCCATTATTAATTAATTCCTCCACCATTAAATCATTCTCTTTTATGGTGTGACCCTGTAGGTTCAATATTAAGCCGGTAGTAGAAATAAATAATAATAAAACTATTTTATCATTATTTATATAAATTCTCTAATTCATTAAATATGATTAATTAATTAATCATATTTATTCTACATCATGAGGGATACTTCTCAACATATCGTGACTATCCGGATAATACGAATTCACTGCTTAGAATACCAAGAACCTATTCAGTGAGTAGTTACCGTACAATTAATTCCTTCTACCCTGCAATGTCACGATTAAATACAAGGCATGGAACTTGTGTCAAGCCTATCTTATTTAATCATTTGCTTTCCCATTCACTATGCTTAGTTCTATTTAATGTAAATTAGAAACTCCTTTCTAATTTCATTCACTCTGGCCAGAGATTCCTGAACTAACATAAGTGGATCAGCATTGAACATTCTCTTCCTACACTGGAAGGGGTAGATCCTTTATTGATCATACACTATCTTCGTGTACAAATTCCTATACCCAGTAGAGCCCTTATAATTGTCCTTTGAGACTAAGAACTAAACCAAAGCATAGTTCAGTGTACACAAGATGACTATGATGACCTCAAGTCTAAGGATACTTGTACAACTATTACTATGTGAACAACTGCTGATACGTGAGTGAACTCCATCAGTTGTTCAGCTGTGTGAGTCATGTTCAGTGAACTTATTCTATAATAAGCACCTACATACTAGCTATAGTGTCACCACACAAATGTCTATGAGAACAGACATCCTTCATAATGAAGCAAGCATAGTATGTACCGATCTTTGTGGATTATTAATTACCAGTTAGTAATCTTACGACCAGGAAGTATTTAAGTTTAGAGTTATCATCTTTTAGGTCTCATTATTATGATCTCATCACAATCCATAAAAAGCTTTACTCTAAACTGTGATATATCTTATTTAAACATTTAAATAGATAGAGCCCGTAATAAAAACAAAACAAGCCTTTTATTAATATCAATGAAATCAAAACAGATTACATAAAAGTTATTCCTAAATCCTCATACATGATTGGACTTAGGACATATCTCTTTCAATCTCCCACTTGTACTAAAACCAATCACTCTGGTATCTAATACCCATCTTGTCTTTATGACGATCAAAGTGACTCTGAGAAAGTGGCTTTGTGAGTGGGTCTGCTACGTTGTTATGTGTGTCAACTCTCTCAACGTGGACATCTCCTCTATTTTCAACTCCGATTCACCACCAAAAACAAGAAAAATGTCTTGAGTCCTTCGCAAGTACTTAAGGATGTTTTTCACTGCTTTCCAGTGGTCTTCACCTGGATTGGACTGATATCTGCTCGTCACACTAATTGAATAAGCAACATCAGGCCTTGTACACAACATCGCGTACATGATAGATCCTATTGCTGAAGCATAAGGAATCTTACTCATACGCTCTCTTTCCTCAGATGTCTTAGGAGACATTTTTTTCGGAAAGGGACATTCCATGGCTCATCGGTATGAGACCTCTTTTGGAGTTTTCCATGCTAAACCTTTTAAGCACTTTCTGGATGTATGTACCCTGGGTAAGACCTATCATTCTTCTAGATCTATCTCTATATATCTTCATACCGAGAATGTAGGATGCTTCTCCCAAGTCCTTCATGGTGAAGTTCTTTGATAGCCATACTTTGACTGATTGTAGCATTGGTATATCATTTCCTATAATAAGTATGTCATCCACATACAATACAAGAAATGTTACTGCACTCCCACTAACCTTCTTGTAGACACATGGTTCATTTATGTTTTTGATAAAACCAAACTCTTTGATTGTCTCATCAAAATGGATGTTCCATCTATGAGAAGCTTGCCTTAAACCATATATGGTTTGCAGCAGCTTACACACTAGGTGTTCATTTCCCTTGGAAAAGAAAACCCTCTGGCTGTGTCATATACACTTCCTCCTCAAGTTCCCCATTGAGGAAGGCCGTTTTCACGTCCATTTGCCAGATCTCATAGTCGTAGTAAGCAGCAATCGCAAGCAAAATCCGAATTGATTTTAACAGGGCTACAGGCGAAAATTTTTCATCAAAATCAATCCCTTGCCTTTGTTTGAATCCTTTTGCCACGAGCCTGGCCTTATAGGTCTCCACCTGGCCATCTGCTCCAATCTTTCTTTTGTATACCCACTTGCACCCAATAGGCTTAACACCTTCAGGCGCCTCAACCAGAGTCCATACTTGGTTGGTATACATAGATTCCATTTCGGATTACATGGCACTATGCCATTTCTCTGAGTCAACACTACTCATAGCCTCATTATAGGTCACAGGGTCGTCATCATCAGTGATTGACAACTCATTGTCATTCTTAATGACAAGGCCATAATACCTCTCAGGTTGGCGAGACACTGTCCCTGTCCTACGAATGGGCTGTTCCACCGGAGGTTGTTCAGTCTGAACAGGTGTTTCCACTTGATCCGTAGTAGTTTGTGCTTCTTGAACTTCATCAAGTTCAATTTTGCTCCCACTGTTTCCTTCAAGGATAAACTTCTTTTCCAAGAAGGTAGCATGTCTGGAGACAAACACCCGATGATCGGTGTAAAAGTAATACCCCAAAGTCTCTTTAGGATATCCCACAAAATTACATTTTACGGATCGAGATTCCAGCTTATCTGGGTCAACTTTCTTGACATAAGCTGGACATCCCCAAATCTTAACGTGTTTAAGACTCGGTTTCCTTTCTTTCCATATCTCATATGGTGTTTGAGGAACAGATTTGGAAGGCACCTTATTCAGTAAATATGCTGAGGTTTCCAATACATAACCCCATAGGAATACTGGAAGATTCGCATAGCTCATCATGGACCGAACCATGTCTAACAAAGTTCGATTTCTCCTTTCAGATACCCCATTTAACTGTGGAGTATATGGAGGAGTCCACTGGGAGACTATACCATTTTCTTTGAGATAATCTAGAAACTCTCCATTCAAGTATTCACCACCTCGATCTGATCGAAGAGTTATAATACTGTGTTTGGTTTGTTTCTCCACTTCATGTTTATATTCTTTGAACTTTTCAAAGGCTTCAGACTTGTGTTTCATCAAATACACATATCCGAATCTAGATCTATCATCTATGAAAGTAATGAAGTACGAAAATCCACCCATGGCTTGCGTAGACATTGGTCCACATACATCTGTGTGTACCAATCCTAGCAAATCTGCAGCCCTCTCTCCATGTCCACTAAATGGAGATTTGGTCATTTTACCCAATAGACAAGACTCGCATATAGGATATGATTCAAAATCAAAGGGGTCAAGTAACCCTTCCTTATGCAATGTCCGCAGTCTATTTTCACTAATATGACCTAGCCTACAGTGCCATAAATAGGTGAGATTTTCATCATCTCGTTTTCTTTTATTAGTTTGTTCAATCTGAAGTAAATCATGCTCTACGTCACATACATACAGACCATTATTTAAAATGCCACGTCCAAAAAGAACATTATCTCTAAGGATAGAACATTCATTATTCTTAATAATAAATGAAAAACCATCCACATCCAATATAGGAATAGAAACAATATTCCTCACAATAGAGGGAACGTAATAACAATTATTCAAAATAATAGTCTTGCCCGTAGGCATATGTAAACTAAATGATCCTACAGATATGGCCGCAACCCTTGCTCCATTGCCCATACGTAGAATCACCTCATCTTTTTCAAGAGTCCTACTTCCCTTTAGTCCTTGCAACGAATTGCAAATATGAGAACCACAGGCGGTATCTAATACCCAAGTAGAAATTTGACCTAGTGACATATTAACTTCGATCATGAACATGCCTGAATCAGAAGCAGTAGTCTCACTACCCTTCTTCTTCAATTCTGCAAGGTAAACCTTGCAGTTCCTCTTCCAGTGCCCCAACTTGTTACAGTGAAAACAAACAGCTAAATTAGGATCAGTCAACTTGTGAGCATCTAGTATGCTCCGGAGTGATAGTGTAGAAGACATGACGAATATAGTAAATCTGTAAATGATAAACACATAACAACACTTAGCAAATATTCAATTTCATTTCAAAACACTAAATGAATCGGGTCTTTATTCATAAGTGTCTCCCACTAGTTTATCTAATTTTTTTCAACCCCCTAACTGAAAATTAAGCATTCATAATGCTAGTGGGAATAGGGATCCTACATTCCATCACACAACCTCGGCTGTGGCACGAAACGTCATGTGATGTTCAATAGGAAGGCAACTCTTATCAATTACATCTTATGTTATTCCCTAATATAAGTTTAGCCTCTTGAATAATTGAGTCACGGCTGTGGCACGACAAACTCAATATTCTAAGTCAAGTCTAACCCAACATTTCGTACAATTGAATCAGTCTCCAACGGCCCACGGCTGTAGCACTTACCGACCTTTAGATTCTAATTCAATGTACACATCTCTATGTAATAGACAAGTATTTCTTATTTCGAAATCAAAGCCCTCGGCTGTAGCATGAAACGACAATGATTTAAAAATAAGAACCACTTTCTACCATGTTGGAAGGCTATGACCGACACAAGCCCGTTGTGTCATTGGCCAATTACTACTTGATATTATTTAATATTAGAGGGATTATATTACGTTACAATCATAATCATATTATAAAGAGATTCTTCCTTTTAAATTAAATATTTCAAATCAATAATCGATAATTAGATGATTCCCAAATCAGGTGGAGCATTGTCAAGAGGCGTCACTTAATAACCCTTTCTTACAGATAGAAATCTGTTGTTGACAGAATTATCCTTTCTCTCAATATTGAAAATTCATATTCAATTACGTGTTTCATAAACACAAGAATCTCATGATCGTATTCATAATATTTATTGTTAAGGCAAGAAACGATTCCTATTCTAGATTTTCAAGAGCACGCCTTATATTGATTTAAGTTCACCTAAATCTATCATCGCATGGTAAACATAGGCATATATCTTATATATAAAATTAAATAAACAAGTAAATGTAAAGTGCAATAAAGTAAATGTGTTTGGTTATGACCCCATCCTATGTGATCTTTATCAAGCTCATGATAAAGATCAAGGTCAATCTAATATGGTGATGGAAATAAATACAACTACTTATTACATAAGTCTTCTTCTTTGTTTAGACTTCTTGTATGCCTCGTCTTCTTCTTTGTATCACCTCCATTGGATAGCCTTCTTGAGTCTTCAATTACATTACATGATTGAAAGTAAAACTAATCTAATGAACTTACAAGAATAACTCGAGTTATATTCGAGATTTATGATTACAAAGATTGACGACATTCAAGTCGTATTTAAAACCAAAACCAAAACCATTACACTAAGGTCGAAAGGCCATAACCATCCACCATGCTCATACAACACATAAAAGCATGTTAAAACACATAATCTGATCTTAACATATCATATTATCCATGATCTAATCATAAAAAGAAAATATGACAAAAATCAGAAAAATCAGAATCAAATCAGAAAAACAAGAATCAAATCAGATGAATATCATATATTCAAAACCATACATATATAAGCATATTATATCAACATCAAATCATGGCGAATCACGTACATGCTCATATATCGAAAACAGTTAAACACATAAATGAATTAAAAACTTTTCGCAAGTAGCTCTGATGCCATTGAAGGATTTTTAGCACATAAACACAGCGAAAACGTAAATTTAATCTTAAAAAAAACCGAAACCCTCCGCAGGATCCATGCGAAAAATAATATTTAATTCGTAGTTCAGTATGTTTACCTTAAAAAGCTTTACATTAATGGAAAGATGGAGGTCTTTAATGACGATCCAAAAACGATGAACGGAGATCCTTAGTAGCTGCTCCTCAAGTGTGAAGCACTCCACCGGTATCCACCAAGAAAATGATGTAATGAAGGAGGAGGAGATGGAGAGAATTAGGGTTTTGTAAATCTTTTTGGTTTTAGGCAAAAATAGGGTTTATAATAGTATATTTATAGGAAAAAATTTCAGCTGAAAATTTTCCCATAAAATATTATTATTATTAACCCTTTATTATTCTCACTAATAATTAAAACAACTTTTAATTATTAATCCTTTTTCTAAACTCTTTAGAAATAATTCTCTCACTTGATTTAATTTCCAAAAATTAAATTCTTAATTAATAATATTAAGAACCTTTTCTTAATTAATTTATAATCAATTAAATCTCATTTAATCAATTATTAAATTTTCCAATTAATTATTTATTTCATAAATAAATAATTATCAGCCATTATTAATTAATTCCTCCACCATTAAATCATTCTCTTTTATGGTGTGACCCTGTAGGTTCAATATTAAGCCGGTAGTAGAAATAAATAATAATAAAACTATTTTATCATTATTTATATAAATTCTCTAATTCATTAAATATGATTAATTAATTAATCATATTTATTCTACATCGTGAGGGATACTTCTCAGCATATCGCGACTATCCGGATAATACGAATTCACTGCTTAGAATACCAAGAACCTATTCAGTGAGTAGTTACCGTACAATTAATTCCATCTACCCTGCAATGTCACGATTAAATACAAGGCATGGAACTTATGTCAAGTCTATCTTATTTAATCACTTGCTTTCTCATTCACTATGCTTAGTTCTATTTAATGTAAATTAGAAACTCCTTTCTAATTTCATTCACTCTGGCCAGAGATTCCTGAACTAATATAAGTGGATCAGCATTGAACATTCTCTTCCTACACTGGAAGGGGTAGATCCTTTATTGATCATACATTGTCTTCGTGTACAAATCCCTATACCCAGTAGAGCCCTTATAATTGTCCCTTGAGACTAAGAACTAAACCAAAGCATAGTTCAGTGTACACAAGATGACTATGATGACCTCAAGTCTAATTATACTTGTACAACTATTACTATGTGAACAACTGCTGACACGTGAGTGAACTCCATCATTTGTTCAGCTGTGTGAGTCATGTTCAGTGAACTTATTCTATAATAAGTACCTACATACTAGCTATAGTGTCACCACACAAATGTCTATGAGAACAGACATCCTTCATAATGAAGCAAGCATAGTATGTACCGATCTTTGCGGATTATTAATTACCAGTTAGTAATCCTACGACCAGGAACTATTTAAGTTTAGAGTTATCATCTTTTAGGTCTCATTATTATGATCTCATCACAATCCATAAAAAGCTTTACTCTAAACTGTGGTATATCTTATTTAAACATTTAAATAGATAGAGCCCGCAATAAAAACAAAACAAGCCTTTTATTAATATCAATGAAATCAAAACAGATTACATAAAAGTTATTCCTAAATCCTCATACATGATTGGACTTAGGACATATCTCTTTCAAGAAATAAATACTAATATGAGTCAAGCATGTTAATTGACTGTTAACAAACTTAAAAAGGCCAAAGGATCCAAGCAAGTATGGGTCCTTAAAAACACTAATTAATTTAAAAACCAATTGCAGGGTAACAAGATAAATTCTCTAGTCTCGGACAGTGGACGCTTAGGACACATGAATGGTTATAAGTCTATGTTATCAAAGTTTAAGGAGAAAGAGTTCCAGAAGCAGCAGTCAGAGTTAAAGAGAAGAGAAGCTGAACTTAAAAAGGTATCTCAGATCATTGACAAGAAGAAAGAAATCCAAAGAACAAAAACTCTTGAAAAGCAACGTCTTCATGACATTAAAGCTGAAGAAAGAAGAAGAGATGCCATTTTGAAGATTGGTGTAAAATGGGATGAAGCAAGAAGATTACTTGAAATACCTCAGCTGAGCACAAACAATGATAGGGAGTTTCTACATCTGCTCGACAGGCTGGAAACTACTAATCCATACAATGGCTTGTACATGGATGCTATCAAGATTTAAATCTCAAGGATCTCAGCTGGTTTTGACAGAATATTAAATGAAATGAGCATCTTTGTATATTGTCAGAGTGAAGGATCTTTCAAGGTATCACTTCACCTGTTTTAGAATCGTTCTTTATCTGAGATTTGGGTTCTTTTCAACAAAGTCAGCAGAAGCCCAGAATTAAATGAAGTCCTTCGTGAAAGGCTAAAAGAGTTTGCTAGTAGGGCTAGTCCTCAAGTTGTCAAATTGCCCTTTCAAGTAAGATTCTTTAAGTGTGACTGTCTTCAAATCTGCCATCTCGATCCACAATCTCTTAAAGACTACTTTGCTTAGCATCTTGTCTGGATGGAACATCATTTAAGAACTGCTGGATACTCATCTGAGTTGAAAACTCAAGCTGCTAATCTGATTCAAGCTTACTGTGAAAAGAACATTAAAAGGTACAATCAGTTGAAGAATAAGCTGCAGTCAGTCAGGGTTCAGCCAGTTAGAGCAGTCAGTATCTCTTCAGAAAGGGATCGTGTCTATGACAAGGAGTTGCTGCAAGATTTGGAAGAAGGTGAATTCGGAAGTGAAGACAACTGAATTCAAATAGCTCAAAACTTAATGTAATATGCTTAGAGCTTAATGAATCAAGATAGACAAATGTATTCATATGTTCAGTCTAGAGGAACATCTATCTTGTATTTACTTGTAAATTTCTTTTGGAATCTGGAAAATGTTAAATATAATCCAGAACTTTTCTGCTATTTACTTTGCATTTCTGTTTACATCTTTTTCTTATTTATTAGTTGAGTTCTCCTCTAGGTATTTGTTGTTATTGTCTAACTAACAAATATGGGGAGATTGAAAGACATATGTCATAGACTATTTGTTTATTCGAGGATTTAACTCAACTCAAATAAGAATGTAACAAGTAAATAGTGGATCTATCGTCAAAGAGATCTCACAAACTAATATTTGTCAAAGGATTCAGAAATAATGTTCATCTACAGACTTGAGGAATTACTTCACTGAAAGAAGTTCAAGAAATTGATCAAGCCTCAGTGATATAAATCAAGATTGTAGATTTAATCAAGTGACATAGATCTTGTCAGGGTATCAAATAATTACAGGGATTTAATCTGAAGAAAATTAAGTTATCAAAGTCAAGACATGAAGAAACATCACGGAAGTTAGTCACTCATGAACCAGACAGTACATCGAGTGTCAACATTGAAGTGGTGGAATTGATTCATAATTTTCAATGATTTTTAGAAGATTTCAGAAGAATGGTTGTTGTTCAAGAGTAGTATTAATTTTCTATTAATTAATTAAGTCATATAATTTAATTAAGAAAATAAATTATATCTACAAAGATTAATTTATTTATTAATTAAATTAATTGATTAATTAATTTTGAATTAATATTATGAATTTTCAGAATTGATTTTGAATTTATATTCAATATTAATTTAGGATGACAATCAATTGAACTAGTATGACAATCAGATTGTCATACCGAAAGTTTTATTAGCTATAAAATTGTCTCTCCAGTTCAATTTAGTTCTGTTGATTGAATGATTAAAGATAGGAGCAATAGATCATTAATGAATCTCAACCAATCAAGAACAACAGCCGCAGAAGCTTTTGCATTTCATCTCTCAACTGCTGCAAATCAAGATCATTAATTTCTAGCAATTAAATTTTAATTTAAACCACTAGAAATCATTCTCTTGTTCTTGTGTAACTATCTGGCGGATCAAAATCTCTAGAACTTAATCTCAAATTGCTTCTAGCATTTGATCTTTTTATTGCAAAAATAGAAAAAGTTCATGTCAAATATATTCTAGATTTGTGATAATTTATTTGAGATTAATCCCTTGTAAACGATACCGTTGTTGTAACACCATTCAAGTTTAATAATAGTTTTATTTAACTTGAATTTTGTTTCATTTTTTTTATTCCGCATTTCAACCCCCCTTCTACAAACATATTGGGACCTAACAGTGTGTGTTGTGCATATGTTGTGTACTTGATGATTTCATAAACAAAACATCTAAGTAGATTTTACTTAGTGAAATTATGTAGCACTCGACGGATAAGAATTATAGTCCCGACGGATAACTCATTATAGTCCCGACGGATGATTAACTTATTATCCATCGAGTGAGTAGCTTATGTAATAATAAGTTTGTAGCACATTTATGTATGCACCTTTGTATAGAATCTGTAGTAGCATATAAGTCATGTTGACTTTAACTAGATATGTAGAATAGGTTGATTAATTGTACATAAATGATGTCTTGTAATTCTGCATAAGTGATATAGAGTCAAGTGCCAAAATAGCTACCGACGGATGATTAACAAAGCCATCGACGGATGATCAAATGACTATCAACGGATGTTTAATATAGCAGTCGACGGATGATCAATTAAATCATCAACGGATGTTCTGAAAGTCGACGGATGATCATATGAAGAATTCAAACAGCAGTTGAACAGTGAAAGCTGACACACAGCCGTTGAGATATATACAAACACACCGTGGAAGCCCATTAACTGGGTAACAGAGGACGAAAAGTAGCAAAGCTTAAGACTGTTAGATTTTATATTTGTTCAGTCTTTTTGACTTTGTAATCTTGGTATTATATAAACCAAGAGAGTAGCAAATAGAAAAATAACTAAGATAGCTGAGAAACACAAAAACAGAGAAATCTTTATAAGCAGAATCATTAGCATTTCCTGTATTCTCAGTAGTTCCATTTGTAAGCAGCTGTGAGCATTTCTGCACACAGAGTCCTCTCGATATATTATATATATCTCTGGTGGAATTGTTTAAATCCACCAGAAAGTTTTTAAAGACTCTTGTTTTTAATTACTTATGTTTTGATTCAATTAAGTTTACATTCCGCATCGTGCTAATCAAAACAAATATATCTATAATCGAGTTGAACATTTTTATTTCAAGAAAAAGGTTCAATTGTTAAGGGACTAACAGTGTGCCAATAAGATTGAAGCTGTATTAAGAGAGAAGATTGAAAAGAATGAAGTTAAGTTGAAATCTTTCAGGAATGCATATGAGTTGGTTGGACAGTACCATGAGAAGAACAAGCCATGTGCTAATATAGCCATTGGTCTTGATTATGATGCTTTGAACAACAAGCAAAAATATATAGGTGGCAAAGGAAAAGCAATAGAAAATGAAGATGTTCCAGCTATGCTGAAAAAGGTTAGCTCACCTATGTTCAAAGTATGTGAGGTAGATTTCAGTGAAGAAGAGTTGATCATAAAGCAAGAAATTGTTGATGATGACAATGAGAAGAAAAATGTAGAAACAACTCCATATTCCAAAACTGAACAGAAGCCCATGGCCAACCAAGATTTCAAGACACCTGTTAAGGAGATGAAAACTGAAGATGCAAGAAAGAAAAAGAAGAATAGAAATGGAAAAATTGGGATAAACAAAAGAAACAATTTTGCTTATGTTGCAGATGCTCCAAGGAAACAATGTCAAAATTGTGGCTCGGTGAATCATCTAACTCACCTTTGTAAAAAGGTTGTTATCAAGCCAGTAGAAGGAACATGCAAGTATAATGAAGCAAATGCAAATGATCCCTACTCATTCTGTGACAAGTTTGATTGCATCCCATGCAACTTGAAAGTAATGAAAAGTTTCCACAAGCTGAGAGTAGAACTCAAAGAAGTAAAAATTGGATCTACAAAAAAAAGGAAAAATGCACAACAATCTATGCATTATATCTTATCTGAAACAAATCATTCTGATTCTGCTCACTCTGTTAACAAGAAGATAGTACCCAACACTGCTTGGGTTGCTAAACACACTTAAACTCATTGTGTGCAGGGCAAAAAGAAGAAAGTCATATGGATCATAGACTGTGGATGCTTAAGACATATGAAAGGTGATATGGCCCTGCTATCACAGTTTGAGGTGAAGGGTGGCCCATTAGTAACTTTTGGAGACAACAATAAAGGTTTTACAATGTGATATGGCAAATTGATTTCTGAAAATATTGTCATTGAAGATGTATCATTGGTAGTGATGGAATTTATGGATGAGCGGAAGCGTGATATAATAATTATTCCGTAAAAACCATGTATCGCACATATAGAAAAACGTATAAATAAAAAAAAGGAGCGGAGGAATCGTAACCATACCTTAAAAAATCGAAGCTTTATAAAATGGTTGCTAGCAGTTGCTTCTCAGTGTGTGAAGCACTCTACCAGTATCCACCAAGAATAATCCTCTTCGATGAAGCTTTTTATAAAACCAAGCTTTTATAAAAATGGAGTTTTGGGAGAGAGAGAGAGGAAGAAGATGGAGGCTAGCTTCTTCTTAGATTTTTCACAAAAGCAAGTATACCTATAGAATGAGCCATCTCATTTTATTTATAAGGCTCTCCTAGGGTTTTTATAATATATATATATATATATATATATATATATATATTAGCCCCACATTTTATCTTTATAAAATGCTTTAATAATAATTAAAACTATTTTAATCATTATTTCTTTTTCTAAACTCTTTAGAAATAATTCTCTCACTTGATTTAATTTCCAAAAATTAAATTCTTAATTAATAATATTAAGAACCTTTTCTTAATTAATTTATAATCAATTAAATCTCATTTAATCAATTATTAAATTTTCCAATTAATTATTTATTTCATAAATAAATAATTATCAGCCATTATTAATTAATTCCTCCACCATTAAATCATTCTCTTTTATGGTGTGACCCTGTAGGTTCAATATTAAGCCGGTAGTAGAAATAAATAATAATAAAACTATTTTATCATTATTTATATAAATTCTCTAATTCATTAAATATGATTAATTAATTAATCATATTTATTCTACATCGTGAGGGATACTTCTCAGCATATCGCGACTATCCGGATAATACGAATTCACTGCTTAGAATACCAAGAACCTATTCAGTGAGTAGTTACCGTACAATTAATTCCATCTACCCTGCAATGTCACGATTAAATACAAGGCATGGAACTTGTGTCAAGTCTATCTTATTTAATCACTTGCTTTCCCATTCACTATGCTTAGTTCTATTTAATGTAAATTAGAAACTCCTTTCTAATTTCATTCACTCTGGCCAGAGATTCCTGAACTAATATAAATGGATCAGCATTGAACATTCTCTTCCTACACTGGAAGGGGTAGATCCTTTATTGATCATACATTGTCTTCGTGTACAAATTCCTATACCCAGTAGAGCCCTTATAATTGTCCCTTGAGACTAAGAACTAAACCAAAGCATAGTTCAGTGTACACAAGATGACTATGATGACCTCAAGTCTAAGGATACTTGTACAACTATTACTATGTGAACAACTGCTGACACGTGAGTGAACTCCATCATTTATTCAGCTGTGTGAGTCATGTTCAGTGAACTTATTCTATAATAAGCACCTACATACTAGCTATAGTGTCACCACACAAATGTCTATGAGAACAGACATCCTTCATAATGAAGCAAGCATAGTATGTACCGATCTTTGCGGATTATTAATTACCAGTTAGTAATCCTACGACCAGGAACTATTTAAGTTTAGAGTTATCATCTTTTAGGTCTCATTATTATGATCTCATCACAATCCATAAAAAGCTTTACTCTAAACTGTGGTATATCTTATTTAAACATTTAAATAGATAGAGCCCGCAATAAAAACAAAACAAGCCTTTTATTAATATCAATGAAATCAAAACAGATTACATAAAAGTTATTCCTAAATCCTCATACATGATTGGACTTAGGACATATCTCTTTCAAGAAATAAATACTAATATGAGTCAAGCATGTTAATTGACTGTTAACAAACTTAAAAAGGCCAAAGGATCCAAGCAAGTATGGGTCCTTAAAAACACTAATTAATTTAAAAACCAATTGCAGGGTAACAAGAGAAATTCTCTAGTCTCGGACAGTGGACGCTTAGGACACATGAATGGTTATAAGTCTATGTTATCAAAGTTTAAGGAGAAAGAGTTCCAGAAGCAGCAGTCAGAGTTAAAGAGAAGAGAAGCTGAACTTAAAAAGGTATCTCAGATCATTGACAAGAAGAAAGAAATCCAAAGAACAAAAACTCTTGAAAAGCAACGTCTTCATGACATTAAAGCTGAAGAAAGAAGAAGAGATGCCATTTTGAAGATTGGTGTAAAATGGGATGAAGCAAGAAGATTACTTGAAATACCTCAGCTGAGCACAAACAATGATAGGGAGTTTCTACATCTGCTCGACAGGCTGGAAACTACTAATCCATACAATGGCTTGTACATGGATGCTATCAAGATTTAAATCTCAAGGATCTCAGCTGGTTTTGACAGAATATTAAATGAAATGAGCATCTTTGTATATTGTCAGAGTGAAGGATCTTTCAAGGTATCACTTCACCTGTTTTAGAATCGTTCTTTATCTGAGATTTGGGTTCTTCTCAACAAAGTCAGCAGAAGCCCAGAATTAAATGAAGTCCTTCGTGAAAGGCTAAAAGAGTTTGCTAGTAGGGCTAGTCCTCAAGTTGTCAAATTGCCCTTTCAAGTAAGATTCTTTAAGTGTGACTGTCTTCAAATCTGCCATCTCGATCCACAATATCTTAAAGACTACTTTGCTTAGCATCTTGTCTGGATGGAACATCATTTAAGAACTGCTGGATACTCATCTGAGTTGAAAACTCAAGCTGCTAATCTGATTCAAGCTTACTGTGAAAAGAACATTAAAAGGTATAATCAGTTGAAGAATAAGCTGCAGTCAGTCAGGGTTCAGCCAGTTAGAGCAGTCAGTATCTCTTCAGAAAGGGATCGTGTCTATGACAAGGAGTTGCTGCAAGATTTGGAAGAAGGTGAATTCGGAAGTGAAGACAACTGAATTCAAATAGCTCAAAACTTAATGTAATATGCTTAGAGCTTAATGAATCAAGATAGACAAATGTATTCATATGTTCAGTCTAGAGGAACATCTATCTTGTATTTACTTGTAAATTTCTTTTGGAATCTGGAAAATGTTAAATATAATCCAGAACTTTTCTGCTATTTACTTTGCATTTCTGTTTACATCTTTTTCTTATTTATTAGTTGAGTTCTCCTCTAGGTATTTGTTGTTATTGTCTAACTAACAAATATGGGGAGATTGAAAGACATATGTCATAGACTATTTGTTTATTCGAGGATTTAACTCAACTCAAATAAGAATGTAACAAGTAAATAGTGGATCTATCGTCAAAGAGATCTCACAAACTAATATTTGTCAAAGGATTCAGAAACAATGTTCATCTACAGACTTGAGGAATTGCTTCACTGAAAGAAGTTCAAGAAATTGATCAAGCCTCAGTGATATAAATCAAGATTGTAGATTTAATCAAGTGACATAGATCTTGTCAGGGTATCAAATAATTACAGGGATTTAATCTGAAGAAAATTAAGTTATCAAAGTCAAGACATAAAGAAACATCACGGAAGTTAGTCACTCATGAACCAGACAGTACATCGAGTGTCAACATTGAAGTGGTGGAATTGATTCATAATTTTTAATGATTTTTAGAAGATTTCAGAAGAATGGTTGTTGTTCAAGAGTAGTATTAATTTTCTATTAATTAATTAAGTCATATAATTTAATTAAGAAAATAAATTATATCTACAAAGATTAATTTATTTATTAATTAAATTAATTGATTAATTAATTTTGAATTAATATTATGAATTTTCAGAATTGATTTTGAATTTATATTCAATATTAATTTAGGATGACAATCAATTGAACTAGTATGACAATCAGATTGTCATACCGAAAGTTCTATTAGCTATGAAATTGTCTCTCCAGTTCAATTTAGTTCTGTTGATTGAATGATTAAAGATAGGAGCAACAGATCATTAATGAATCTCAACCAATCAAGAACAACAGCCGCAGAAGCTTTTGCATTTCATCTCTCAACTGCTGCAAATCAAGATCATTAATTTCTAGAAATTAAATTTTAATTTAAACCACTAGAAATCATTCTTTTGTTCTTGTGTAACTATCTGGCGGATCAAAATCTCTAGAACTTAATCTCAAATTGCTTCTAGCATTTGATCTTTTTATTGCAAAAATAGAAAAAGTTCATGTCAAATATATTCTAGATTTGTGATAATTTATTTGAGATTAATCCCTTGTAAACGATACTGTTGTTGTAACACCATTCAAGTTTAATAATAGTTTTATTTAACTTGAATTTTGTTTCATTTTTTTTATTCCGCATTAAATTCAATTAAACGGTAAAGTTTGTATTCAACCCCTTTCTACAAACATATTGAGACCTAACAGTGTGTGTTGTGCATATGTTGTGTACTTGATGATTTCATAAACAAAACATCTAAGTAGATTTTACTTAGTGAAATTATGTAGCACTCGACGGATAAGAATTATAGTCCCGACGGATAACACATTATAGTCCCGACGGATGATTAACTTATTATCCATCGAGTGAGTAGCTTATGTAATAATAAGTTTGTAGCACATTTATGTATGCACCTTTGTATAGAATCTGTAGTAACATATAAGTCATGTTGACTTTAACTAGATATGCAGAATAGGTTGATTAATTGTACATAAATGATGTCTTGTAATTCTGCATAAGTGATATAGAGTCAAGTGCCAAAATAGCTACCGACGGATGATTAACAAAGCCATCGACGGATGATCAAATGACTATCAACGGATGTTTAATATAGCAGTCGACGGATGATCAATTAAATCATCAACGGATGTTCTGAAAGTCGACAGATGATCATATGAAGAATTCAAACAGCAGTTGAACAGTGAAAGCTGACACACAGCCGTCGAGATGTATACAAACACACTGTGGAAGCCCATTAACTGGGTAACAGAGGACGAAAAGCAGCAAAGCTTAAGACTGTTAGATTTTATATTTGTTCACTCTTTTTGACTTTGTAATCTTGGTATTATATAAACCAAGAGAGTAGCAAATAGAAAAATAACTAAGATAGCTGAGAAACACAAAAATAGAGAAATCTTTGTAAGCAGAATCATTAGCATTTCCTGTATTCTCAGTAGTTCCATTTGTAAGCAGCTGTGAGCATTTTTGCACACAGAGTCCTCTCGATATATTATATATATCTCTGGTGGAATTGTTTAAATCCACCAGAAAGTTTTTAAAGACTCTTGTTTTTAATTACTTATGTTTTGATTCAATTAAGTTTACATTCCGCATTGTGCTAATCAAAACAAATATATCTATAATCGAGTTGAACATTTTTATTTCAAGAAAAAGGTTCAATTGTTAAGGGACTAACAATGTGCCAATAAGATTGAAGCTGTATTAAGAGAGAAGATTGAAAAGAATGAAGTTAAGTTGAAATCTTTCAGGAATGCATATGAGTTGGTTGGACAGTACCATGAGAAGAACAAGCCATGTGCTAATATAGCCATTGGTCTTGATTATGATGCTTTGAACAACAAGCAAAAATATATAGGTGGCAAAGGAAAAGCAATAGAAAATGAAGATGTTCCAGCTATGCTGAAAAAGGTTAGCTCACCTATGTTCAAAGCATGTGAGGTAGATTTCAGTGAAGAAGAGTTGATCATAAAGCAAGAAATTGTTGATGATGACAATGAGAAGAAAAATGTAGAAACAACTCCATATTCCAAAACTAAACAGAAGCCCATGGCCAACCAAGATTTCAAGACACCTGTTAAGGAGATGAAAACTGAAGATGCAAGAAAGAAAAAGAAGAATAGAAATGGAAAAATTGGGATAAACAAAAGAAACAATTTTGCTTATGTTGCAGATGCTCCAAGGAAACAATGTCAAAATTGTGGCTCGGTGAATGATCTAACTCACCTTTGTAAAAAGGTTGTTATCAAGCCAGTAGAAGGAGCATGCAAGTATAATGAAGCAAATGCAAATGATCCCTACTCATTCTGTGACAAGTTTGATTGCATCCCATGCAACTTGAAAGTAATGAAAAGTTTCCACAAGCTGAGAGTAGAACTCAAAGAAGTAAAAATTGGATCTACAAAAAAAGGAAAAATGCACAACAGTCTATGCATTATATCTTATTTGAAACAAATCATTCTGATTCTGCTCACTCTGTTAACAAGAAGATAGTACCCAACACTGCTTGGGTTGCTAAACACACTTAAACTCATTGTGTGCAGGGCAAAAAGAAGAAAGTCATATGGATCATAGACTGTGGATGCTTAAGACATATGAAAGGTGATATGGCCCTGCTATCACAGTTTGAGGTGAAGGGTGGCCCATTAGTAACTTTTGGAGACAACAATAAAGGTTTTACAATGTGATATGGCTAATTGATTTCTGAAAATATTGTCATTGAAGATGTAGCATTGGTAGTGATGGAATTTATGGATGAGCGGAAGCGTGATATAATAATTATTCCGTAAAAACCATGTATCGCACATATAGAAAAACGTATAAATAAAAAAAAGGAGCGGAGGAATCGTAACCATACCTTAAAAAATCGAAGCTTTATAAAATGGTTGCTAGCAGTTGTTTCTCAGTGTGTGAAGCACTCTACCAGTATCCACCAAGAATAATCCTCTTCGATGAAGCTTTTTATAAAACCAAGCTTTTATAAAAATGGAGTTTTGGGAGAGAGAGAGAGGAAGAAGATAGAGGCTAGCTTCTTCTTAGATTTTTCACAAAAGCAAGTATACCTATAGAATGAGCCATCTCATTTTATTTATAAGGCTCTCCTAGGGTTTTTATAATATATATATATATATTAGCCCCACATTTTATCTTTATAAAATGCTTTAATAATAATTAAAACTATTTTAATCATTATTTCTTTTTCTAAACTATTTAGAAAATAATTCTCTCTCTCATTATTTCATCAAAGAAAATATTCTTTTATGGTGTGACCCTGTAGGTCCAGTATTATACCGGTAGTATAAATAAATAATAATAAACTTTTATTAATTATTTACATGAATACTAAAATTCACTAAATATAATTAACTGATTAATTATATTTATTCTACATCATGAGTGATGCTTCTCAACATATCACGACTATCTGGATAATATGAATTCACTGCTTGGAATACCAAGAACCTGTCAGTGACTAGTTACCGTACAATGAATTCCTTCTACCCTTACAATATCTCGATTAAATACAAGGCATGGATCTCGTGTCAGGCCTATCAAATTTAATCATATGATTTCTTATTCACAATGCAAAGTTCATATTAATGCAAATTAGAAACTCCTTTCTAATTTCATACACTCTGGCCAGAGATTCCAGAACTCGTATACTAAGAATAATATATGATATTCTCTTCCTATACTGGAAGGGGTAGATCCTCTATTGATGTTAACTATCTCTATACACAAATTCCTATGCCCAGAATAGACCTAATGGATGTCCTTGAGACTAAGGACTAAACCAAAGCACAGTTCATTATATACAAGATAACTTTAACGATCTCAAGTCTAAGGACACTTGTACAACTATCACTCAGTGAATAACTATTGACACGTGAGTAATCTCCATTAGTTGTTCAACTTATCGAGTCATGTTCAGTGAACTTATTCCTTAATAAGCACCTACATACTAGTTATAGTGTCACCACACAAATGCCTATGAGAATAGACATCCTCCTGAAGGGAGCAAGCATAGTATGTACCAATCTGTAACACCCCCAAATCCGGGGTCGGGGATCCGGGTTGTCACGAGTTGCATTTCCCTTAATAACACCCAATCTTAATAAATAATCAACTACTCTGTACTGTGACCCCACAATAAACACACACACCGCAAGTTATAGTCTCAGAGATGAATACCCAAAAAAATAACACAAGTCATTTTATTCCACAATTATAAGCCATTACACCTCAAAAGGGTTTCTGAATAAATTTACATTTCTTTGCCATTATTACAATTCATAAATATACATAATCTGGTACATCAAAAGTTAAAAGCCTAGCCTATTGGTAGTTCCTACCTCGGCTACAGTGACATCAACGCCTATAGGAAACTGCGGAATGTTTCCTATCCGCTCGCGAATTGGGAGCTTGGTCCTGTTCATCTTGTCTATCTGATGTTGTGTGATGAAAGAAGAAAACAAGGGTGAGCAACAAGCCCACCAAAATAATATGTATAATGATTAACAATATATGAGCATTCTCATAGTACTCATGAAAGTCTTGGTCCAGAAGAAATGAACAAAGTTGATATCTTAACGCGACCAAGTCGCAAAATATTCAGTATATATGTATATATACTTTTCAAAATCTTGGAAGTCCTCTTCCATGCATAATATACACAGAGTTCCAGTTTATAACTGTATAAAAATATCGTTGCAAGGTGATCTCATATATCTAACCTTGTCTCAACGTTTTTCTGAAAATCTTTGTCATGCATAAGATAATCATTTACTAGATATAAGTTTAAAAGATGAAGTTACAAGATACTCCAATATACTTATATCTTTTCCGAATACTACTTGAACTACCACCGTTCAAGTTATAATTAGTTTCAAAAGTTCATCACATAGATGAGACTACAAGACAAGATTTGAATAGATTCAATCTTTGAATATTATTATAAATAATGAAGTTACGAGATACTTCATTAAGTCCCGATATATATATACACCTATATATATACATTTCATACACTCCTTGAAAACCTCTGTTATGAAAATTATAAACAGAGTTGCAATATCCAATGAATTTGGAAAGGAGAAAACCTTGGCATAAACCTGATATCTTGCTGATCAGTCAAAGATACCAATAAGTAACCTTTTCTACTAGTAGACGGACGAATTCCCCACTGGTCATCACCCTGGTCACAATAGGACCTTATGCTGGACTGCCACTCAGCCACTTACGCATTTGATGGACTCCCACTGAGCCACTTACACTTTCATGGACGCCCACTGAGCCCATGTTGCTTATGCCGACTCAAATAGATGGACTTACTTCCCGAACGTTGGGTAAGTAATCAATTCATTTATCAAAACAGCAACCTCGTTGCGAATATAAAATACACCACAGAGCCGGATCCTTTAGATTTTTGAACGAGTATTCAAGTCCCCTTCAAAAGAAAGATCTTAAATTTGAAAACGAGTTTTGGGATCCGCTCTAAACTTTAAAAGTCATTTTGAAGACTCGAAAACATTTTTAAGAATGTTTGGAGTACTGCTGATTTATTAAAATAAATCAGTCCCAATATATTAGAAAATATCTGAATATTATTATTTAAATAATAATATTCCCAAAAAGGATAATCTCTATAAAATAATCGAAGTAGAAGTGTTAAACTCATACTTGAAATGGGTATTAAATAACCAAAGATATACTTATACGAAAGTACTATCTTTATTTGAATAATCAAAAATAAGTTTGATTATCGAAACATTATTCTTTAATAAAATAAAGAATATTACTTAGTAAATAATCGGAGTCATAAGTCCTCAAATGAATATTCAAAATAATATTCATTAATAAAATAAACGGGGTCATAAGCCCTCGAATGAATATTCAAAATAATATTTATTAATAAAATAAACGGGGTCATAAGCCCTCGAATGAATATTTAAAATAATATTCATTAATAAAATAAACGGAGTTATAAGCCCCCGAATGAATATTCAAAATAATATTCATTAATAAAATAAACGGAGTCATAAGCCCCCGAATGAATATTCGAAATAATATTCACTAATAAAATAAACGGAGTCATAATCCCCGAATGAATATTCGAAATAATATTCATTAAATAATATAAACTGAGTCATAAGTCCTCGAAAGAATATTCAAGTAATATTCATTAAATAAAATAAAGTTATCGAATAAACCTTATTCGATTAATAGTTTTGAAAACTATATCAATATATATATATATAAATATATATATATATGTTAGGTCACACACACACTGTAGAGGGGGTGAATACAGTGTATAGTACACTCAAATCGAACTTTAAGAACTTAAGTAACAGAAAACAAACTTTATTTAAACAATAAACTCTGTTACAGTATAGAACTGTTACCTCTCAGTGATGAACAATATCACGAGAGCTGCTAGGGTTACAATGAATAATCTTCTCGAATAATGATAACACTTATAGTGTAAACCCTATGTTTGTGTTTATATACTACACAGTTACAAGATAATCGCTAATTGATATGGAATATAATTCTGCTTCCTAAAATACATCAATCAGATATCTTTTCTTCCAAGTATTCCATTCTTTACAGAATTCCTTCTTCATGCATATCTCTTCTTATGTTTATCTTGATCTTCTTTCCTTTAATAAGCTACTGTCCTTATCTGATCGTCCTTCAGCACTTAAGTTCTGATATCTATCTTCTGATGATTATCTCCTGATAACATAAGTACTGATATCCTTAAGTCCTGACTTCCAGTATAAGTACTGATCAACAGTTAAGTACTGATCTATCCTGTTCAAGTAAGATGTGAAAGCTAAACATAAAACATATTAGCCATGACATTATCAAATATATCTAACAATCTCCCCCAACTTGTAAATTAGCATAATATACAAGTTTAACAAATATTTGATGATGTCAAAAACATTAAGTACAAATGCATGAGAATTAGACTAGATAACTACAACTTACAGTCCTTAAAGCTTTACCAATATTCAACTTCTGATAACAACTTCAGTCTGTACAAATATCAGAATTTAAGCAGTTGTAGATCTTCGACTTGGTTTCATCATCTTCTGATCTCTCTGATGTCAGGAGTTGTTCTGAGATAGTTCTTCAACAAACATTTCTCAGCATATCTGAGTTCATCAATCATTCTCCTTTTGACATCTTTAAGCTCTGCAGTATCTTCACCAGTTTGAAAGATTGCAGCTCTGAGATCATTGATCTTTGCTTTTCTCAACTCCTGATCTAGTCTTATGACATAAGCAGATTGAATTCAAGTCCCTTAATACCAAGATATGTTCTGATCTGTGCAGTATTAGGCTTTATATCAACAATATCACCATTGTGATCTCTGTACTTTGGAACATATGTGCTGTCAGACTTAACAGAATAAAGCCTTTTCTGTCTCTGAATCTGTTCTTTCAAGTAGTTTGCAGCAGTCCCTGTTATTCTGTCATCCACTTGAAGTAAGAAAAGTACATGCTCTAATTCTTCAAAATACTTCAATGGAATGACATTTTGTCTTATATGATAAACCCTACCATCTGTCATGAAATACAACATGATGTATTCTTTCAAGTAGGTATGGTAAACCATCTGTACAGATTCCAGTTGATTCAATCTCTCAGGAGTTGCTCCAATACCTGGTTCACTCAAGGAAGTTGGATCATTGGTAGTGTTGTGTACTCTTCTTTCATCAGCACTTCCCAATCCAGTTTTATCTCTTGCTTCCTTTCCAGTAACTACTCTTGCTTCAAAACCACTTGCAATAGTCTTCAAAGATTGAGTCTGTTTTGCTTTAGTGAATCCTGGTAGGAGTGTCTTTGGTGTATCTTCTGATATCAAGTTAACTTGAGCTGTGTCAGAGGTTACTTTCTTCTTCTGAATATCAGAACTTACAATTTCTTGACTCTGAACAACTTGAGCCATGCCAGAGGTTGTTTTGATAACTTTTCTTGAAGTCAGAGCAAGATCATCCTTTTCATCAGTAATTTTTTCTTCCTCAGGTGGTACATAAACCTTGATAGGTTCACCAACCTTTTCTTTACCCTTGGATCTTGGATCTATATGTGGTTGTGATCTAGCCAATGTTGTTTCAGTATGTGTCCTTTCTTTGATCACAATGCCTTTGAGTTTTGGAAGTGGCTTTTTACCAGAAGCTTCAGATTTAGATGTGACTTTCTCTGATTTAAGTCTGGCTTCTTCTTCCTTTAAACTTTCCAAGTCCATTCCTGGATTTTCTTGAAGAAATAACCGTCTTGACATTTCCTCATCAAGATCTAAAAGTTCATCAGAACTTAACTTTTTACCAGCAGCAGAACTTATTCTTTTCCCAGTATCAGAACTTGTCCTGTGACTAGCTTGTCTTGATGTTAACCTTCTACCTTGACTATGACCGCTACCCATTCCAGAGTATCCTTGGTCATCATTTCCATCATCCTTTCCTTGCAGTGTCTTGTTAGTTTTGCATTTGGAATTAATTACCTTCTCCCCCTTTTTGGCATCAGCAGGTAGTAAAAGAGAGATAAGTAATTCCACTGAGGATTGGATTTCAGTTAGTTGTGATTGCTGAAAAGCTTGATTTTTCAGAATTTCATCAATCTGAGCTTGTTGATTATCTTGAGTCTTCTCAATATAAGCAATCCTGTCAATGGTAGGTTGGAAGAACTTTTTCTTATCAATTTTCCAAACTTGTTCCTGTTTGATAAAGTTCTCCTGAATCTTGTGTAGCTCTGCATGAGTAGTTGAATGAAGACCTTGTAAATGTTTAGTACTCAATGCAGTGACTCTAAGCTCGGTTTTAAAATCATCAGAATTTAACATTTCATCAGCTTTAGTCAAGTGCTCAGCAAGATGCTTGTCAGTTGAAACACATGAAACTGAGTTCCATTCCTTAGTCCACTCCTGACCTGTACGAGTGTCACTCCAAGGTACTGGTGCTTCCCCGGTAACAAACTTCTTAACCAGTTCAGACTTAGGAAGAGTCTGTTGAGGAGTATGTCCTGAAGGACCTGCTTCATCAGCATCTACAGTTGGAGCAGCATCACCAGTATCTCCAGCATTTGCAGCATCAGAACTTAAAGAATCAGTATCTTCTGATAAGACAACAGTGTGAGTAGCAATGGAGGCTTCAACATCCTCTAATTGCTGATCTTGTTCTAAGTTCTGATCAACAGCCATATCCTGATGCTCACCTAAATTCTGATCATCAACATCTTGATGCAGAGAAGGTGTTGTTGATAACTCTGGAGTTTGAACAACATCAGTAACAGGTGTTGTGGAAGGATTTGGTGCTGTTGGAGCTTCTAAGAGAAATACTTCAGACACAACCAAGTGTTGAACATCAATATCAGCACTTGTGCCTGGATCAACAAGAGACACAGATGGTGAGTTAACCTTGTCAGATACAGCTTCTTGAGATGGAGTTGATGGAGAAGAAGTGACTGAAGCAAATTCCTTGTCTTGTGAGATCAGAGATTCCTGATCCCCTTCCTTAGCTGCTTCCTCTTTATCATCTGAAACTGGCCTTTTTGCCCTCTGTTTCTTGTACTTCTTTGTTGATTTAGATTCCTTGGGAGTTTCAGGAACTGTCATTCGTCTAAGCCTCTTGAGAAGCCTATAACCCCCAATTTCAGAATCCTTCTGAGAAATCTCTTTCTCAGCTTCAGAAACAACAGGTTCTCTAGAAGAAACCTGTTCCTCAGAATCAGATTCATCTCTCAATGCAATCCTCCTTCTCTTTTGAGATGTTTGAGGAACATTCTTTGGCCTCTTTGGCTTGGAAGATGAAGGCTTCACAGTAGGTGCTGAAGATGAAGGTTGAGCAGTCTGTGAAGTGGAGAGATAGGATTTGAGATATGTTCTGAGGGTAGGTTGAGTAGAATGAGTGGTAGGTGCTGAGGATGATGATTGTTGGGTGTTTGTGGTTGGTTGGACATCAGAGTAAAAAAATCTATAAGTATCAGGATCAGCATTTACTAGGATCTGTTTTACAGACTGAGAAATCTGTAATGGGCTAACCACTATTTTCTTAGTATCAGCATTTACCAGATCATTAAAGTATCGTTTTGCAACTCTAAAAGGTGGGGTTGAGGAACTGACTAATTGAGGTTCATCAGTACAATAAGTGTAAATAAGTTGACAGAATCTAGCAAAATAAACAATATCTCTATCCTCTGTCATCCTATCCCCAATAAAACCAATTATTCTAGTTGCAAAATCAAAATGAGTTTGATGAATAATAGCGTACCCTATGTGCTGACTCAGAATTGGGATAACATCAAAATTCGAACATTTGTTCCCAAAAGCTTTGGTGATGCAATCAAAGAAGAAACTCCATTCTCTTATGATATTAGCCCATTTCAACTGTCCAAGTTTCGTCAGACTCTTGTCATATCCCAATTCAGCCATTAACTCCCGAAGTGCTGAGTCCTCTGGAATTGAGAAAGTACAATCTTCTGGAAGATGTAAAGCCCTGCGTACTGTACCAGGAGTGACTACAAAGGATGAATCACCCACTTGGAAGATAATACTGGGAGTTCCACGTTTACCACCATCATCAAAAAGTCCAGTCCTCCAAAACCTCAGAACTTGTTGGCTTGAAAAGAATTCAGGCTGTGTTAATGCATACCCAACCTCACTATGTGCAAGAAGATCTTGCACAAAGTGCAATTCAGATGGAGCTTCAGTGTGATCAAGAACTGCAGCATAGTTGTTGGGGACAAACTTAGCTCCATCAATGATTAAATCCTTTGGTGCCATGTGAAAAAATTGAGATTCAAGTATGCCTGTTAGGTGTTTGATATAATGTCTGTATGAAAAACCAACGTGAGAAATAAAGAGAAAGAGAGTAAAAGTAAGGGGAGAGATAAAATATGAAGAAAATAAAAGATTAAAGAAATCTTCTCTCTGTTGTACTTATACTCTGAACAAAAATGTTACCGTTGGACACCTGTCAGACATGCAGTAATGACGGACAGTTACTGGGCTCGAGAAAACTGGAATCATTACTTACCCATTTGCCTAGTTTCAAGGAAAAAAAACCCGTTCCATTTATCAAGAGAAACAGTTTTAATTCAAAATTTAAACCGTTATCACTGATTGAATTATTTTTTTTACTGCATCATTCATATTCTGAAAATAAATCACATAAAAATGACCAAGATAAATTAGATAAGTAAGTGCTGAAAACGAATCAGAACTTAATATAAAACAAAATTTATATGGTCATCAGAATATCAATCAGGATTTATCAACACAAGATAAAATAACTCAGAGACAAAATCTTGAAGTAAAAACAACTTTCATTAATATATCAAGACAATACATTCATGAAATGGAAATTACATCAATACTTATACAAGATTTTCCCTAAGCTTCTAAACCTAACATCAACAGCCTTAGTCCTAGCTAAGAAGCCTGACAAAGCTGATGATGAAGAAAAACAGGAAGAAGACGAGATTAAGTCATCTTCTTCTTCCTACTCTCGACAAACAGAATGGCGAGTCGGATGATTCGCTCTTGCTGGCGGAGACGATGAAGATGAAGTTCTCTTCGAACGGCCACCAGATCACGTTTGATAACCTCTGGAAATTGAATCCAGAGATTGTGAGGAATGTTGGTTATAGGGTATAGAGTTGGAATTCCATTCAAAAAGACATGCACAGTCTCATCACCATAATTGTAGAACCAGCCAAATGCAGCCATTTGTGATGATTAATGAAAAACGAGAGTGAGTTTGTGATAAAAGTGTGATGGGAAGGATGATGTGAAGTGGGTGCTTATATAGGCAAGAGAATGCCAGGAGACGCAAAGAAATTGAATGCTGACAGGTAGAATTAATTCTACCTCGTCTCCCTAGACTTTGAAAAAGAATAACATTCATTGGAAAGAGGAATCATGGTTTAAAACGCACAAAAAACAAGAAACAGTGGACTGTTCAAGTACGAATACCATTAATCCTAATCATAGTGACTATTAATCTTCCACTTCAACATATTCTAGTTCGAACTGAGACTGTTACCAAATTTTATTCACAGATAAGCCAAGTAAAGGATTAGACTGAGAAATCAGAACTTAGACCTGTACCAGAACTTAACAGTCATCAGAACATAATTTCTTAACTCGAAAAAGGAATGCCCATCTTAGTACATCCTCATACAAGTTCTGAGTTATAGACTTCAGAACTTAATCATCAGAACGTGTAACTAGAACTTGTCCTCAGAATTTGTGCAAAGTGACACAGTGACTGTTTATCTAAAATAACATAGACCACCACAGTAATTTTCATCATTCATATAGAGTGATTAGTGTGTGTATAACAGACAAAGAGTAAAGTCTGATTCACTTCAGGACATCTTAGAAATAAGGCATAATTAAAATTTTGCTAAAGAGCTGTCATTGTCCTGAAACCTACTGATGAATGAGTTCATGCTTGAGTCCACCTCAACTATTTTGTGCTAATTTTATGCATCTTTTGAAATTCTATTTTACAATGGCTTCTCAGTGTAAGTGAGTCACGACTGCTTATCAGAATTTATGCTATTATCAGAGTATTTCTCCAGTAATCATAGAGTGTGAAAAGTCACCAAGAAAATATTTTGCTTTTCTAATGCATATTTACTTAATACCAGCAATGCACTTGGGTCCATTCCACATTTTTACTCTAGATCTCAAAGGAGTACCTGATTTTATTCTTTGATCTTTTTGCTTTTTCTTTTGATGAGTGAGGTTTATCAGCACTTAGTACATTCAACAGTTTTACTAGTATCAGAATTTAACAGATGAGTAGCATTATTCTAATTTGTGACTTAGTAATAAGATATACAAAGTAAACTCAACTAAGCTCAATTATCAGAATTTGCTAGTGTCATAAGATTTCCACTGAAATAATTACTTCTTACATGGAATCATTTGTTTATTGAAGACTACTAGGTCAGTATCTAGCACAGTTATTCTCATAGGATTGAATAATTACTTAAACAGACATATCACTTATCAGAGTTTAGAAACATATATCAGACAACAGTCAGTACTTAAAAACATTTATCAATTAAGCACAGAATATACAATGAGATTAATTCTGTAAATACTGAGCATAAAGTCTGATAACACAGAACAAGACTAAGCAGATTTAGAGAAAGAACCTGAAATCATTCCAAGTTCATTTACCAATCTTGTAAAAGTAGCTTCACATAGTGGTTTTGTGAAGATATCTGCTAGTTGTTGATCTGTGGGAACAAAATGCAATCCCACTGTACCTTCATCCACATGTTCCCTGATGAAGTGGTACATGATGCTGATGTGCTTTGTCATAGAGTGTTGAACTGGATTACCTTTCATAGCAATAGCACTTTGATTATCACAGTAAATAGGGATTTTGAAATATGTTAACCCATAATCCAGTAATTGATTCTTCATCCAAAGAATCTGTGCACAACAGCTTCCTGCAGCAATATACTCTGCTTCTGCAGTTGATGTGGAAATTGACTTTTATTTCTTGCTGAACCAAGAAACCAATCTGCCTCCAAAAAATTGGCAGCTTCCACTTGTGCTTTTCCTGTCAATTTTGTAGCCTGCAAAATATGCATTTGAGTAACCTATTAGTTTAAAGTCTGATTCTCTAGGATACCACAATCCCAGATTAGCTGTTCCTTTAAGATACTTAAAGATTCTTTTCACAGCTGTTAAGTGAGGTTCTCTTGGATCTGCTTGAAATCTTGCACAAAGACAGGTAGCATACATGATATCAGGTCTACTAGCAGTTAGATAGAGTAGAGAGCCAATCATACCTCTGTAATCAGTAATATTTACTGATTTTCCAGTATCCTTATCCAGTTTTGTTGCAGTGGCCATGGGAGTGGATGTACTTGAACAATCTTGCATTCCAAATTTCTTCAGCAAGTTTCTGGTGTACTTAGATTGACAAATGAAAGTGCCTTCTTCATTCTGCTTGACTTGAAGGCCCAGAAAGTAGCTAAGTTCCCCCATCATACTCATCTGATATCTTGACTGCATCAGTTTGGCAAACTTCTTGCAAAGTCTGTCATTTGTAGATCCAAAGATGATATCATCAACATAAATCTGGACCAGAAGTAAGTCCTTTCCATGGTTGAGGTAGAATAGTGTTTTGTCTATTGTTCCTCTGTTGAATCCACTTTCCAGAAGAAACTGAGCTAAAGTCTCATACCATGCTCTAGGAGCTTGCTTAAGTCCATAAAGTGCTTTATCAAGCCTGTAGACATAATCTGGATGTTTGGAATCTACAAAGCCTGGAGGTTGTTCAACATATACTTCCTCCTCCAATTCTCCATTGAGAAAAGCACTTTTCACATCCATTTGAAAGACAGTAAACTTTTTGTGAGCAGCATAAGCGAAAAATATCCTTATGGCTTCTAACCTAGCAACTGGTGCAAATATTTCATCATAATCAATTTCTTCCTGTTGAGAATATCCTTTTGCAACCAGCCTTGCCTTATTCCTTGTAATTATGCCATCACTGTCAGTTTTGTTTCTGAATACCCATTTTGTACCAACAACAGATCTATTCTTTGGTCTTGGCACTAGGGTCCAGACTTTGTTTCTTTCAAATTCATTTAACTCTTCCTGCATTGCTTGCACCCAATCAGCATCTTGAAGAGCTTCTTCAACTTTCTTTGGCTCAGTCTGAGAGAGAAAAGAATTGTAGAGACATTCATTTGAAGTACCTATTCTAGTTCTGACACCTGCATCAGGATTTCTAATTATCAAATTAGGTGTATGTGATTTTGTCCACTTCCTTGCAGATGGAAGGTTGTCTCTAGAACTGGATGCTCCCCCATTATCCATGCTATCTTCATTTTCATTTTCTGATGCTCCCCCGGAAACTATGCTTTCTGAGTTGGAGTCTTCAGTATTTAGATTTTCAGCATTATCAGAATTGGCTTATCAGAACTTGACGAATCAGAACTTGAAGAGCCAGATGTATGTTCTGATGTATCTTGAGCTGTGGTAGGATCTTGAGTATGCTCCCCCTGCATAGGTGCATCTGCCTTTGACGTAGTTACCACAGTTTCAATAACATCAGAGTTTAATCCATCAGAGTTTACAGTATCAGGACTTAGACTGTCAGGAGTTTCAGTATCAGAATTTGAGTCTTTATTTTCAAATCTCAGCTGATCATGGTCAATGAAATCTTCAAGACCAGTAATCTTCTTGTCATCAAAAGAGACATTGATAGATTCCATGACCACTTTTGTTCTCAAATTATAGACTCTGAAGGCTTTTGTGGAAAGTGGATATCCAACAAAGATTCCTTCATCAGCTTTTAGATCAAACTTTGATAGCTGTTCAGGATGAGTCTTGAGAACAAAACACTTGCATCCAAATACATGAAAGTATTTCAGATTTGGCTTCTTTTTCTTCACCATCTCATATGGTGTTTTTCCATGCTTGTTAATGAGTGTTGCATTTTGAGTAAAACAAGCAGTCTGCACAGCTTCAGCCCATAAATAGGTTGGAAGCTTCGCTTCTTCAAGCATTGTACGTGCAGCTTCAATGAGAGTTCTATTCTTCCTTTCAACAACTCCATTTTACTGTGGAGTTCCAGGAGCAGAAAATTCCTGCTTTATTCCATGGTTTTTGCAGAACTCTTCCATTATCAAATTCTTGAACTCAGTGCCATTATCACTCCTTAAAATTTTCACAGAATCTTTGACCATTTTATCCAGCTGTTTGACATGATCAATCAAGGTAGATGCAGTTTCACTTTTTGTGTGCAAGAAATACACCCAAGTGTATCTGGTGAACTCATCCACTATGACCAACGCATACTTCTTCTTTGCAATAGACATGACATTTACTGGACCAAATAGATCAACATGTAGTAGATGATAAGGCTCAAGAATTGATGATTCAGTCTTGCTCTTGAATGAAGATTTTCTTTGTTTGGCCTTCTGACAGGAATCACAAAGACCATCAGGAGCAAATACTGACTTTGGCAGTCCTCTCACAAGATTTTTCTTGACCAGTTCATTTATATTGTTGAAATTTAGATGAGAGAGTTTCTTATGCCAATTCCAGCTTTCTTCAATTGATGCTCTACTCATCAGACAGATTGCAGAACCATCAGTACATGTTGAAAGCTTAGCTTCATAAATGTTACCACGCCTGTATCCTTTCAGAACAACTTTGCCTTTAGATTTACTCACAATTTCACAGTGTTCTTCAAAGAAATCAACATGATAACCTCTGTCACAGATTTGACTTATACTCAGTAGGTTGTGTTTAAGTCCTGAGACCAGAGCTACTTCTTTAATTATGACATTTCCAAGATTGATATTTCCATATCCCAATGTTTTTCCAATGTTGCCATCTCCATAAGAAACACTTGGGCCAGCTTTCTCCACAAAGTCTGATAGCAGGGCCTTATTTCCAGTCATATGTCCTGAACATCCACTGTCCAGAACTAGAATATTTTTCCTGTTGCCCTGCAATCATAAAGACCACTAATTATTAGTTTTAAGGACCCAGACTTGCTTGGATCCTTTGGCCTTATTAAGTTTGTTAACATTTGCAGTGGATTTAGCATCAGAGTTTATGTTAACATTTTTGTTATCAGAACTTACACTATCAGACTTTGAATCAAAATTTACACTAGAAGGAACAATGGAAACTTTCTTCAAAGAAGGTTTTATTTGATAATAATCATAGTACAAACTATGATATTCCTTACAAGTATAAATGGAATGCCATAAACTACCACAATGAAAACAAGGATTTTGTGGTTTGTATCTAACAGACTGACTCTTAACTCCTGATTTTGCAGGTAAGGAGTTAATATTCTTATTCTTCCTGCAAAAAGAAGCCAGATGGTTAGAACTTCCACAGTTATGACATGTTTTCCTAGGAGCATCAGGAACAGATTTATAATTATTGCTTTTATTCACACCTTCCTTTCCATTCCTATTTTTCCTAGGTGATTTTACCTTGTTTGCATTCTTAACATCTTTCAGCTTATGCTTAAGCTGCTTCTTTGTCATTAAGCCTATGTTCACTTCAGCTGTCTTTTCCTGTTTTAGTTTGTCAGAAGTTAATTCCTTTGTAACTTCTGATTTCTCATTTTCAGACTTTACAGTTACAAACTTAACATGTTTTAACTTTGGCTTTTGCTTATCAACAGGCTTAATTTCTTCAGTTCCTTTATCATTCTTATCTTCTCCATAACCTAAGCCCTCTTTCCAGTTTCCATTACTTAGCAAATTTTGAGTTGTTTTGCCAGAGTTAGTCCAAGTCCTGATAATCTCTCTTTCCTTTTCCAACTCAGTTTTTAGAGATTCATTCATTTTTAGCACTTCATCCCTAACATAAAAAGCATCATCTCTATCCTTCTGAGTTTGATGGAACATGACTAACTCTTTTTCTAAGAAATCATTTCTTTTCTTAAATGCAAGATTTTCAGAAGTTAATCTTTCACATGTTAAAGTTTGATCTCTATAACTAACAAACATGGTTTTAAGATATCTTCTCAACTCATTAATATCATCAGTATGAAAAGCATAAGTAGTCTGAGGTACCTTTATTTCAGCAGCTTCAGAACTGCTCTCAGCACTTTCTTTATCAGCATTTGCCATCAATACATAGTTTTCCTCACTTTCAGAGTCTGAGGTGTCTGCCCAGCTTTTTTGCTTTGTGGCAAGAGCCTTGCCTTTGTCACCCTTTACCTTCTTATAATCAGGAGATATGTGGCCTTTCTCACCACAGTTATAGCATTTAACATTGGTGTATTCTCCTCTGTCAGACTTTCTTCCTCTGCCTTCAGATTTCTGAAATTCTTCTTATCAGAACTTATGCCTTTCCTGGAAAACTTCTTTCCCTTCCTGAACTTCCTGTATGCAATCTTTGTGATTCCTTTCACCATAAGAGCACACAGCTTCATCATCTCCTCATCAACATCAGTCTCAGGCAAGCTTTCAGAATCTGAGTCATCATCACTCTCAGAACTTGATGACTTAGTATCAGACTTTATGAAAAGAGCTTTACCCTTGTCTTTCTTTGAGGAAGCTGCTTTGGGGATTCTTCTTCAGCCTTAAGAGCAACTGTCCTTGACTTTCCTCCTTTCCTCTTGCTTCTTTGTTCCATCTCAAGCTCATGAGTCTTGAGCATACCATAGATTTCGTCAAGAGTTGTTTCATCAAGATTATAGTTGTCTCTTATTGTCGTTGCCTTCAAATCCCAGCATTCAGGAAGAGCTAACAGGAACTTAAGGTTTGAATCTTCAAGATCATACACTTTATTAATCAATGACAAATCATTCAAAGTTTGACAAATCTATCATATAAATCATTCAATGACTCATTAGTCTTTGAGTCAAAGTGTTCATACTCTTGAGTGAGTATTGTCTTCCTGTTCTTCTTAATTGTCTCCGTTCCCTGACACCTTGTTTCCAGAGCATCCATATCTCCTTAGCAGTCTTGCAGTGGATTACCCTGTTTGATATTACATTATCAATGGCACTATGCAGTAAGTGTCGTACCTTGGCATCCTTAGCAATTGATGCTATATCTTCAGCAGTATAATCACTCTTCTCCTTTGGTACGGTCTTTGCTGCTTCACCTGCAACTGCAACAGCGAGCTTGGTTGGTTTGTGAGGGCCTTCCTTGATTCTATCAAGGTATTCTGGATCTGTTGCTTCCAGGAACATGGTCATCCTTACCTTCCATATGGGATATTCAGATGGTCTAAGTATGGGAACTCTGATGGTCTCATACCGACTCTGAATTTGTGTCTTTGGTGGTTCCTCAGTTTTGGTAGGCTTAGTTGGAGTTTCTGTGTCCGACATGATTGTGTTTGGATCATTAATTGTATGTGTGTTAACAGATAGGCTCTGATACCACTTGTTAGGTCACACACACACTGTAGAGGGGGGTGAATACAGTGTATAGTATACTCAAATCGAACTTTAAGAACTTAAGTAACAGAAAACAAACTTTATTGAAATAATAAACTCTGTTACAGTATGGAACTGTTACCTCTCAGTGATGAACAATATCACGAGAACTGCTAGGGTTACAATAAATAATCTTCTCGAATAATGATAACACTTATAGTGTAAACCCTATGTCTGTGTTTATATACTACACAGTTACAAGATAATCGCTAATTGATATGGAATATAATTCTGCTTCCTAAAATACATCAATCAGATATCTTTTCTTCCAAGTATTCCATTCTTTACAAAATTCCTTCTTCATGCATAACTCTTCTTATGTTTATTCTTGATCTTCTTTCCTTTAATCAGCTACTGTCCTTATCCAATCGTCCTTCATCACTTAAGTTCTGATATCTATCTTCTGATGATTATCTCCTGATAACATAAGTATGATATCCTTAAGTCCTGACTTCCAGTATAAGTACTGATCAACAGTTAAGTACTGATCTATCCTGTTCAAGTAAGATCTGAAAGCTAAACATAAAACATATTAGCCATGACATTATCAAATATATCTAACATATATCATATACCCGGGAACATCTACTCCCGGGTTTTAGAAAAGGGTTCACCTTTGGGTCCCCTATCCTCAGGGTATACGCAACTACTGCTTATCTCTAACATAGGTATTATGCAACTAATAAGCATTTGAACCAACAGATATATAAATCAAGGAATACGAAATATGCATACATATATACCATATCACATGCTACAATATATCGCAAGAATTTGCTAATAACAAACATGCATTTATCACAAGATCATGCATATACACATATACATCACAACAACAGTTATACGGGTAGAAAAACTTGCCTGAGCGACTGGAGGTTATAAATGGCTTGGGGCAAGTCTGGTAACCTATAAACAACATATAAGTTGGAATTAAACCAAGTCAGTTGTAAATCTATACTTTAACCAAAATTAGACTCTAACGCTCGCTTTGCGCTTACTGATTCTCTTAAGTCGCTTCGAGTACCCTCGGCTATCAACCATTTTTTAATAAATTAACCATAAGAATTTTAAAAGTGTTTCTTTCGCGAGTACTTACCCAACTGCCTAATCCCTTAACAGATTGTTTTCATACCCCAATTAGTCACTTAACAGTACCTTAACCAAGGTTTCAAAGTAAGGCGAGGGGTAATGGTTCGGTCGCGAAACGCCGTTACTAAAACGGTCGTTTCCTCCTAAACCGTACATCGGAATCAAACAAACTACATATCAAAACGAAGCTCGTAACATGAACTATCTAGATCATGGCAATGGTCAAACCTAACAGTGAGTTCACGGGTCCTGATGTTAAGAACAAAACAGTCTTAAAGTAAATCGGACATTACGCCGGCTATGTTTACGCGATTACCAATTTTAAACTACTCCAGTCACCCACAATCAACCACAAATCAAACCCATAACACCCCAATACCAACCAAACTTCATCCAAACCTTACTTACTCAGTCCATAACCTCAGGATTTTTCCAACTTATTCAATCTCAAACAAGAGCTACTAATTATACTTAAGGTTCATCAACCAACAACCATGATTTAACACCCAAAATCATTATAATTCTATCCAAACTCAAACATACAGAATCATGCTCTCATGAACAGCTAGAATAAACAAAACCAAACCTAATACTCAAAGTAAAGTTAGGGTTTGGAGGGGTTATCCTTCCTTGGAGAGTGGATAATCACTTAGGAAGCCTTGAATAACCACTAACATCTTTACTAAGCTTGGATCTTGAAGAAAACATAAGAAAACACAAGTTAGTTTCTTGAAAACACTATTCACCAAGAACTTGATGAATTGATTAGCTATGTTTAAACATGGAATCTTGAGCTTAAACTTATGGCTCATCTTAGTTTATGAATTATGGAAGCTAAAGAATAAACCTCTTGAATTATGAAGGTGTTAGCTTGATTTTTGAATTTTCTACTTTACTTTTCATTGAAAAGCCGAGAGCAAAGAGTGGGGGAAGAAGAAAATGTTTTTGTTTTGGTTGCTTTTGATTTTTGTGTTTGTTTTGCTTGTTAATTAGTTGTTACCATGGTAAATATTGTGTGGCTCACAATCATCCAACAATTCCTTCCCTTATTCATGCTTATGTCATCATGTGATGTCACCCCTCCACACTTGTCCTCTTTCTTGTTGGTTTGATGACATCATGCCCTAATCTCTTTGATTAGCTTTTAATTATTGGCTAATGACCGCTGATCTGTTATACGGTTCGCTTAAATTTCATTTTCGTTTATCGTTGAGGGATCATACCCGGGATCTATACTTAGGTGAAAAGTTTTCTTATTCAGCATAACTTCAAATCACTATTCATAAGGGTTTCAAAAATTTCCAAAAATTGGGGTTATTACAGTCTCCCCTCCTTAAAAGGATTCCGTCCCGGAATCAGATAGAAAATGAATAGGGATACCTCTCTTATCATTGCACTTTCTAACTCTCGAGTAAATTTTCCCACTTGTGGTCCTCCCCAAACTCTGCCTAGTTTGATAACCCTTCTCCTAGCACTTGTTCCTTTTCACTCTATAACCCTTCCTGGTTGCTCCATATAGGTTACGTCGGGTTGCATGTCTATGCGCTCATATGCCCCTATTTATCTGGCATCCGAATTACACTTCCTTAACATTGATACGTGGACACATTATGAACTTGCTACAGTTCGAGGGTAGGGCTAGCTCGTATGCTAACTTCCCAATATGTTTTAGTATATCCAAGGGTCCACAATTGTGGACTTAGCTTTCCTTTCTTTCCGAACTCATCAATCCTTTCCAAGGGTTTCCAGGGGATCCTTTAAAACACTAGGTCCCCTACTTCCTATTCTTTGTCCTTCGTGTCAAATCAACATACTTCTTATGTCCATCTTGGGCTACTACCAGCTGTCCTCTGATTAAATCTATTATATCCTTGGTCCTTTGGACCACTTCTGGTCCGAGCATCTTGCGCTCTACAACTTCATCCTAACATAAGGGGGATCGACATTGTCTTCCCTCAAAGATCTCATAAGATACATCTCGATACCTGACATACGATCTATTATCGTGAGAAACTCAATCCGCGTTAAGTGATTTTTCCAAATTCTTTCAAGTCTATTACACCGGCTCTCATCATAGCTTCTAGCATTACAGCTCCACTTCTCGATAC